>NC_091159.1:3576570-3833217 GCF_040958095.1 Procambarus clarkii
TAAAAAAGAAGTAATTTCAAACTGCGAATACGTGCAGAGAGCAAAAGTTTGGCTCCAAAATATGGATCAGGCCTCAAAATTGGGATGTTTGGGATATTTCGAAAACTGCAGGGGAGTTTGTGCAAAATTTGACTCACTGCAGCTTTCATGACTTGGCATATGTTGGGTATAAAAAGGTAATTTTAAATTGCGAATACGTGCATAGAGCCAGAATTTGGCTCAAAAATATTGCTCTGTCCTCGAAATTGGGATGTTTGGGATATTTTGAAAACTCCAGGGGGGTTTGGGACCAATATGACCAATCGCCTCTTTCAGAACTTGGCATATGTTGGGTATAAAAAGTCGTAATTTCAAACTGCGAGTACGTGTAGAGAGCTTGAATTTGGCTCCAAAATATGGCTCAGGCCTCGAAAGTGGGATGTTTGGGATATTTTGAAAACTGCAGGGGAGTTTGTGCAAAATGTGGCTCACTGCTGCTTTCAGTACTTGGCATATGTTGGGTATAAAAAGTCGTAATTTCAAACTGCGAATATGTGCAGAGAGCCAGAATTTGGCTCCAAAATATGGCTCAGGCGTCGAAATTGGGATATTTGGGATATTTCGAAAACTGCAAGGGAAGTTTGTACGAAATGTGACTCACTGCCGCTTTCAGGACTTGGCATATGTTGGGTAAAAAATGTCGTAATTTCAAACCGCGAATACGTGCATAGAGCCTGAATTTTGCTCCAAAATATGGCTCAGGCCACGAAATTGGGATGTTTGGGATATTTTGAAAACTACAGGGGGGGGTTTGGGACAAATGTGACCAAACGCCGCGTTCAGTACTGGGCATATGTTGGGTATAAAAAAGTCGTAATTTCAAACTAAGAATACGTTCAGAGCAAGAATTTGGCTCCAAAATATGGCTCAGGCCTCGAAATTGGGATATTTGGGATATTTCGAAAACTGCAGGGGAGTTTGTGCGAAATAGGACTCACTGCCGCTTTCAAGACTTGGCATATGTTGGGTATAAAATGTCGCAATTTCAAACTGCGAATACGTGCATAGAGCCAGAATTTGGCTCCAAAATATTGCTCAGGCCTCGAAATTGGGATGTTTGGGATATTATGAAAACTGCAGGAGGGTTTGGGACAAAGGTTACCAAACGCTGCTTTCAGTACTTGGCATATATTGGGTATAAAAAAGTTGTAATTTCAAACTGCGAATAAGTGCAGAGAGCCAGAGTTTGGCTCCAAAATATGGCTCAGGACTCGAAATTGGGATGTTTGGGATATTTCGAAAACTGCAAGGCAGTTTGTGCAAAATGTGACTCACTGCCGCTTTCAGGAATTGGCATATGTTGGGTATAAAAAGACGTAATTTCAATCTGCGAATACGTGCATAGAGCCAGAATTTTGCTCCAAAATATGGCTCAGGCCTCGAAATGGGGATGTTTGGGATATTTCAAAAACTGCAGGGGAGTTTGTGCAAAATGTGACTCACTGCTGCTTTCAGTACTTGGCATATGTTGGGTATAAAAAGTCGTAATTTCAAACAGTGAATACGTGCAGAGAGCCGGAACTTGGCTCCAAAATATAGCACAGGCCTCGAAATTGGGATGTTTGGGATATTTTGAAAACTGCAGGGGGGATTGAGACAAATGTGACCAAACGCCGCTTTCAGTACTTGGCATATGTTGGGTATAAAAAGTCGTAATTTCAAACTGCGAGTACATGCACAGAACCAGAATTTGGCTCCAAAATATGGCTCAGGCCTTGAAATTGAGATTTTTGGGATATTTTGAAAACTGCAGGGGGGATTGGGACAGATGTGACCAAACGCTGCTTTTAGTACTTGGCATATGTTGGGTATAAAAAGTCGCATTTTCAAACTGCGAATACGTGCAGAAAGCCAGAATTTGGCTACAAAATATGGCTCAGGCCTCGAAATTGGGATGTTTGGGATATTTTGAAAACTGCAGGGGAGTTTGCGCAAAATGTGATTCACAGCCACTTTCAGTACTTGGCATATGTTGGGTATAAAAAGTCGTAATATCAAAATATGAATACGTGCAGAGAGCCAGACGTTGGCTCCAAAATATGACTCAGGCCTCGATATTGGAATGTTTGGGATATTTAGAAAACTGCAGGCAGGTTTGGGACAAATGTGACCAAACGCCGCTTTCAGTACTTGGCATATGTTGGGCATAAAAAAGTCGAAATTTCAAACTGCGAATACGTGCAGAGAGCCAGAATTTTGCTCCAAAATATGGCTCAGGCCTCGAAATTGGGATATTTGGAATATTTCGAAAACTGCAGGGGAGTTTGTGCAAAATGTGACTCACTGCCGCTTTCAAGACTTGGCATATGTTGGGTATAAAAAGTCGTAATTTCAAACTGCGAATACGTGCAGAGAGCCAGAATTTGGCTCCAAAATATGGCTCAGGCCTCGAAATTGGGATGTTTGGAATATTTTGAAAACTGCAGGGGGGAAGGAGACAAATGTGACCAAATGCATTGGCATATGTTGGGTATAAAAAAGTCGTAATGTCAAACTGCGAATACGTGCAGAGAGCCAGAATTTGGCTCCAAAATATGGCTCAGGCCTCGAAATTGGGATATTTGGGATATTTTGAAAGCTGCAGGGGAGTTTGTGCAAAATGTGACTCACTGCTGCTTTCAGTACTTGGCATATGTTGGGTATAAAAATTCGTGTTTTCAAACTTCGTATACATGCATAGAGCAAGAATTTGGCTCCAAAATATGGCTCAGGCCTCGAAATTGGGATATTTGGAATATTTCGAAAACTGCAGGGGAGTTTGTGCAAAATGTGACTCACTGCCTCTTTCAGCACTTGGCATATGTTGGGTATTAAAAAGTCGTGTTTTCAAACTGCGAATACGTGCATAGAGCAAGAATTTGGCTCCAAAATATGGCTCAGGCCTCGAAATTGGGATGTTTAGGATATTTTGAAAACTGCAGGGAGGTTTGGGACAAATATGACCAAACGCCGCTTTTAGTACTTGGCATATGTTGGGTATACAAAGCCGTAATTTCAAACTGCGAATACGTGCAGAGAGCCAGAATTTGGCTCCAAAATATGGCTCAGGCCTCGAAATTGGGATGTTTGGGATATTTTGAAAACTGCAGGGGGGATTGAGACAAATGTGACCAAACGCATTGGCATATGTTGGGTATAAAAAAGTCGTAATTTCAAAATCCGAATACGTGCAGAGAGCCAGAATTTGGCTACAAAATATGGCTCAGGCCTCGAAATTGGGATGTTTGGGATATTTTGAATACTGCAGGGGAGTTTGCGCAAAATGTGACTCACAGCCACTTTCAGTACTTGTCATATGTTGGGTATAAAAAGTCGTAATATCAAAATATGAATACGTGCAGAGAGCCAGAATTTGGCTACAAAATATGGCTCAGGCCTCGAAATTGGAATGTTTGGGATATTTTGAAAACTGCAGGGGAGTTTGCGCAAAATGTGACTCACTGCCACTTTCAGTACTTGGCATATGTTGGGTATAAAAAGTCGTAATATCAAAATATGAATACGTGCAGAGAGCCAGACGTTGGCTCCAAAATAAGACTCAGGCCTCGATATTGGGAAGTTTGGGATATTTAGAAAACTGCAGGAAGGTTTGGGACAAATGTGACCAAACGCCGCTTTCAGTACTTGGCATATGTTGGGCATAAAAAAGTCGCAATTTCAAACTGCGAATACGTGCAGAGAGCCAGAATTTGGCTCCAAAACATGGCTAAGGCCTCGAAATTTGGAAATTTTGTATATTTTGAAAACTGCAGGGGAGTTTATGCAAAATGTGACTCACTGCTGCTATCAGTACTTTGCATATGTTGGGTATAAAAAGTCGTAATTTCAAACTGCGACTACGTGCAGAGAGCCAGAATTTTGCTCCAAAATATGGCTCAGGCCTCGAAATTGGGATATTTGGAATATTTCGAAAACTGCAGGGGAGTTTGTGCAAAATGTGACTCACTGCCGCTTTCAGGACTTGGCATATGTTGGGTATAAAAAGTCGTAATTTCAAACTGCGAATACGTGCAGAGAGCCAGAATTTGGCTCCAAAATATGCCTCAGGCCTCGAAATTGAGATGTTTAGGATATTTTGAAAACTGCAGGGAGGATTGGGACAGATGTGACCAAACGCCGCTTTTAGTACTTGGCATATGATGGGTATAAAAAGTCGTAATTTCAAACTGCGAATACGTGCAGAGAGCCAGAATTTGGCTACAAAATATGGCTCAGGCCTCGAAATTGGGATGTTTGGGATATTTTGAAAACTGCAGGGGGGGAAGGAGACAAATGTGACCAAACGCATTGGCATATGTTGGGTATAAAAAAGTCGTAATTTCAAACTGCGAATACGTGCAGAGAGCCAGAATTTGGCTCCAAAATATGGCTCAGGCCTCGAAATTGGGATATTTGGGATATTTTGAAAACTGCAGGGGAGTTTGTGCAAAATGTGACTCACTGCTGTTGGC
Source organism: Procambarus clarkii (assembly GCF_040958095.1). Taxonomy (NCBI): domain Eukaryota; kingdom Metazoa; phylum Arthropoda; class Malacostraca; order Decapoda; family Cambaridae; genus Procambarus; species Procambarus clarkii. The sequence goes on from NC_091159.1 coordinate 3,581,061, forward strand.
ATATGTTGGGTATAAAAAGTCGTGTTTTCAAACTGCGAGTACGTGCAGAGAGCCAGAATTTGGCTCCAAAATATGGCTCAGGCCTCGAAATTGGGATATTTGGAATATTTCGAAAACTGCAGAAGAGTTTGTGCAAAATGTGACTCACTGCCGCTTTCAGTACTTGGCATATGTTGGGTATTAAAAAGTCGTGTTTTCAAACTGCGAATACGTGCATAGAGCAAGAATTTGGCTCCAAAATATGGCTCAGGCCTCGAAATTGGGATGTTTAGGATATTTTGAAAACTGCAGGGAGGTTTGGGACAAATATGACCAAAAGCCGCTTTCAGTATTTGGCATATGTTGGGTATACAAAGCCGTAATTTCAAACTGCGAATACGTGCAGAGAGCCAGAATTTGGCTCCAAAATATGGCTCAGGCCTCGAAATTGGGATGTTTGGGATATTTTGAAAACTGCAGGGGGGATTGAGACAAATGTGACCAAACGCATTGGCATATGTTGGGTATAAAAAATCGTAATTTAAAAATGCGAATACGTGCCGAGAGCCAGAATTTGGCTACAAAATATGGCTCAGGGCTCGAAATTTGGATGTTTGGGATATTTTGAAAACTGCAGGGGAGTTTGCGCAAATTGTGACTCACTGCCACTTTCAGTACTTGGCATATGTTGGGTATAAAAAGTCGTAATATCAAAATATGAATACGTGCAGAGAGCCAGACGTTGGCTCCAAATTATGACTCAGGCCTCGATATTGGGATGTTTGGGATATTTAGAAAATTGAAGGGAGGATTGGGACAAATGTGACCAAACGCCGCTTTCAGTACTAGGCATATGTTGGGTATAAAAAAGTCGCAATTTCAAACTGCGAATACGTGCAAAGAGCCAGAATTTGGCTCCAAAACATGGCTAAGGCCTCGAAATTGGGATATTTGGGATATTTTAAAAACTGCAGGGGAGTTTGTGCAAAATGTGACTCACAGCTGCTTTCAGTACTAGGCATATATTGGGAATAAAAAGTCGTAATTTCAAACTGCGAATACGTGCAGAGAGCCAGAATTTGGCTCCAAAATATGACTCAGGCCTCGAAATTGGGATATTTGGAATATTTCGAAAACTGCAGGGGAGTTTGTGCAAAATGTGACTCAATGCCACTTTCAGGACTTGGCATATGTTGGGTATTAAAAAGTCGTGTTTTCAAACTGCGAATACGTGCATAGAGCAAGAATTTGGCTCCAAAATATGGCTCAGGCCTCGAAATTAGGATATTTAGGATATTTTGAAAACTGCAGGGAGGTTTGGGACAAATACGACCAAAAGCCGCTTTCAGTATTAGGCATATGTTGGGTATACAAAGCCGTAACTTCAAACTGCGAATACGTGCAGAGAGCCAGAATTTGGCTCCAAAATATGGCTCAGGCCTCGAAATTGGGATATTTGGAATATTTCGAAAACTGTAGGGGAGTTTGTGCAAAATGTGACTCACTGCCACTTTCAGGACTTGGCATATATTGGGTATAAAAAGTCATAAATTCAATCTGCGAATACGTGCATAGAGACAGAATTTGGCTCCAAAATATGGCTCAGGCCTCGAAATTGGGATGTTCGGGATATTTTGAAAACTGCAGGGAGGTTTGGGACAAATATGACCAAACGTCGCTTTCAGTACTTCGCATAAGTTGGGTATATAACACCGTAATTTCAAACTGCGAATACGTGCAGAGAGCCAGAATTTGGCTACAAAATATGGCTCAGGCCTCGAAATTGGGATGTTTGGGATATTTTGAAAACTGCAGGGAGCTTTGGGACAAATGTGACCAAACGCTGCTTTCAGTACTTGGCATAAGTTGGGTATAAAAAGTCGTAATTTCAATATGCAAATACGTGCACAGAGCCAGAATTTGGCTCCAAAATATGGCTCAGGCCTTGAAATTGAGATGTTTGGGATATTTTGAAAACTGCAGGGGGGATTGGGACAGATGTGACCAAACGCCACTTTTAGTACTTGGCATATGTTGGGTATAAAAAGTCGCATTTTCAAACTGCGAATACGTGCAGAGAGCCAGAATTTGGCTACAAAATATGGCTCAGGCCTCGAAATTGGGATGTTTGGGATATTTTGAAAACTGCAGGGGAGTTTGCGCAAAATGTGACTCACTGCCACTTTCAGTACTTGGCATATGTTGGGTATAAAAAGTCGTAATATCAAAATATGAATACGTGCAGAGAGCCAGAATTTGGCTACAAAATATGGCCCAGGCCTCGAAATTGGGATGTTTGGGATATTTTGAAAACTGCAGGGGAGTTTGCGCAAAATGTGACTCACTGCACTTTCAGTACTTGGCATATGTTGGGTATAAAAAGTCGTAATATCAAAATATGAATACGTGCATAGAGCCAGACGTTGTCTCCAAAATATGACTCAGGCCTCGATATTGAGATGTTTGGGATATTTAGAAAACTGCAGGGAGGTTTGGGACAAATGTTACCAAACGTCGCTTTCAGTACTTGGCATATGTTGGGCACAAAAAAGTCGCAATTTCCAACTGCGAATACGTGCAGAGAGCCAGAATTTGGCTACAAAATATGGCTCAGGCCTCGAAATTGAGATGTTTGGGATATTTTGAAAAAGCAGGGGAGTTTGTGCAAAATGTGACTCACTGCTGCTTTCAGTACTTGGCATATGTTGGGTATAAAACTCGTAATTTCAAACTGCGGATACGTGGAGAGAGCCAGAATTTGGCTCCAAAATATGGCTCAGGCCTCGAAATTGAGATGTTTGGGATATTTTAAAAACTGCAGGGGGGATTGGGACAGATGTGACCAATCGCCGCTTTTAATACATGGCAAATGTTGGGTATAAAAAGTCGTAATTTCAAACTGCGAATACGTGCAGAGAGCCAGAATTTGGCTACAAAATATGGCTCAGGCCTCGAAATTGAGATGTTTGGGATATTTTGAAAACTGCAGGGGGGATTGAGACAAATGTGACCAAACGCATTGGCATATGTTGGGAATAAAAAAGTCGTAATTTCAAACTGCGAATACGTGCAGAGAGCCAGAATTTGTCTCCAAAATATGGCTCAAGGCCTCGAAATTGGAATATTTGGGATATTTTGAAAACTGCAGGGGAGTTTGTGCAAAATGTGACTCACTGCTGCTTTCAGTAATTGGCATATGGTGGGTATAAAAAGTCGTAATTTCAAACTGCGAATACGTGCAGAGAGCCAGAATTTGGCTACAAAATATGGCTCTGGTCTCAAAATTGGGATATTTGGAATATTTCGAAAACTGCAGGGGAGTTTGTGCAAAATGAGACTCACTGCCGATTCCAGGACTTGGCATATGTTCAGTATAAAAAGTCGTAAATTCAATCTGCGAATACGTACAGAGAGCCAGAATTTGGCTACAAAATATGGCTCAGGCCTCGAAATTGGGATGTTTGGGATATTTTGAAATCTGCAGGGAAGTGTGCGCCAATTGTGACTCACTGCCACTTTCAGTACTTGGCATATGTTGGGTATAAAAAGTCGTAATATCAAAATATGAATACGTGCAGAGAGCCAGACGTTGGCTCCAAATTATGACTCAGGCCTCGATATTGGGATGTTTGGGATATTTAGAAAATTGCAGGGAGGATTGGGACAAATGTGACCAAACGCCGCTTTCAGTACTTGGCATATGTTGGGTATAAAAAAGTCGCAATTTCAAACTGCGAATACGTGCAAAGAGCCAGAATTTGGCTCCAAAACATGGCTAAGGCCTCGAAATTGGGATATTTGGGATATTTTAAAAACTGCAGGTGAGTTTGTGCAAATTGTGACTCACTGCTGCTTTCAGTACTAGGCATATATTGGGTATAAAAAGTTATAAATTCTATGTGCGAATACATGCATAGAGCCAGAATTTGGCTCCAAAATATGGCTCAGGCCTCGAAATTGGGATGTTCGCAATATTTTGAAAACTGCAGGGAGGTTTGGGACAAATATGACCAAACGTCGCTTTCAGTTCTTGGCATATGTTGGGTATATAAAACCGTAATTTCAAACTGCGAATACGTGCAGAGAGCCAGAATTTGGCTCCAAAATATGGCTCGGGCCTCGAAATTAGCATGTTTGGGATATTTTGAAAACTGCAGGGAGCTTTGGGACAAATGTGACCAAACGCCGCTTTCAGTACTTGGCATAAGTTGGGTATAAAAAGTCGTAATTTCAAACTGCGAATACGTGCAGAGAGCCAGAATTTGGCTCCAAAATATGGCTCAGGCCTCGAAATTGGGATGTTTTTGATATTTTGAAAACCGCAGGGGGGAAGGAGACAAATGTGACCAAACGAAATGGCATATGTTTGGTATAAAAAAGTCGTAATTTCAAACAGCGAATACGTGCAGAGAGCCAGAATTTGGCACCAAAATATGGATCAGGCCTCGAAATTGGAATATTTGGAGTATTTCGAAAACTGCAGGGGAGTTTGTGCAAAATGTGACTCACTGCTGTTTTTAGTACTTGGCATATATTGGGTATAAAAAAGTCGTGTTTTCAAACTGCGAATACGTGCATAGAGCAAGAATTTTGCTCCAAAAAATGGCTCATGCCTCGAAATTGGGATGTTTAGGATATTTTGAAAACTGCATGGAGGTTTGGGACAAATATGACCAAACGCCGCTTTAAGTACTTGGCATATGTTGGGTATAAAAAGCCATAATTTCAAACTGCGAATACATGCAGAGAGCCAGAATTTGGCTCCAAAATATGGCTCAGGCCTCGAAATTGGGATGTTTGGGATATTTTGAAAACTGCAGGGGGTATTGAGACAAATGTGACCAAACGCATTGGCATATGTTGGGTATAAAAAAGTCGTAATTTCAAAATGCGAATATGTGCAGAGAGCCAGAATTTGGCTACAAAATATGGCTCAGGCCTCGAAATTGGGATGTTTGGGATATTTTGAAAACTGCAGGGGAGTTTGCGCAAATTGTGACTCACTGCCACTTTCAGTAATTGGCATATGTTGGGTATAAAAGTCGTAATATCAAAATATGAATACGTGCAGAGAGCCAGACGTTGGCTCCAAATTATGACTCAGGCCTCGATATTGGGATGTTTATGATATTTAGAAAATTGCAGGGAGGATTGGGACAAATGTGACCAAACGCTGCTTTCAGTACTTGGCATATGTTGGGCATAAAAAAGTCGCAATTTCCAACAGCAAATACGTGCAGAGAGCCAGAATTTGGCTCCAAAACATGACTAAGGCCTCGAAATTGGGGTATTTGGGATTTTTTGAAAAAGCAGGAAAGTTTGTGCAAAATGTGACTCACTGCTGCTTTCAGTACTTGGCATATGTTGGGTATAAAACTCGTAATTTCAACCTGCGAATACGTGCAGAGAGCCAGAATTTGGCTCCAAAATATGGCTCAGGCCTCGAAAATGGGATATTTGGAATATTTCGAAAACTGCAGGGGAGTTTGTGCAAAATGTGACTCACTGCCGCTTTCAGTACTTGGCATATGTTGGGTATAAAAAGTCGTAATTTCAAACTGCGAATACGTGCAGAGAGCCAGAATTTGGCTCCAAAATATGGCTCAGGCCTCGAAATTGAGATGTTTGGGATATTTTGAAAACTGCAGGGGGGATTGGAACAGATGTGACCAATCGCCGCTTTTACTACTTGGCATATGTTGGGTATAAAAAGTCGTAATTTCAAACTGCGAATACGTGCAGAGAGCCAGAATTTGGCTCCAAAATATGGCTCAGGCCTTGAAATTGAGATGTTTGGGATATTTTGAAAACTGCAGGGGGGATTGGGACAGATGTGACCAAACGCCGCTTTTAGTACTTGGCATATGTTGGGTATAAAAAAGTCATAATTTCAAACTGCGAATACGTGCAGAGAGCCAGAATTTGGCTACAAAATATGGCTCAGGCCTCGAAATTGGGATGTTTGGGATATTTTGAAAACTGCAGGGGGGATTGAGACAAATGTGACCAAACGCATTGGCATATGTTGGGTATAAAAAAGTCGTAATTTCAAACTGCGAATACGTGCAGAGCCAGAATTTGGCTCCAAAATATGGCTCAGGCCTCGAAATTCGGATATTTGGGATATTTTGAAAACTGCAGGGGAGTTTGTGCAAAATGTGACTCACTGGTGCTTTCAGGACTTGGAAGATGTTGGGTATAAAAGTCGTAATTTCAAACTGCGAATACGTGCAGAGAGCCAGAATTTAGCTACAAAATATGGCTCAGCCCTCGAAATTGGAATGTTTGGGATATTTTAAAAAATGCAGGGGAGTTTGTGCAAATTGTGACTCACCGCCACTTTCAGTACCTGGCATATGTTGGGTATAAAAAGTCGTAATATCAAAATATGAATACGTGCAGAGAGCCAGACGTTGGCTCCAAATTATGACTCAGGCCTCGATATTGGGATGTTTGGGATATTTAGAAAATTGCAGGGAGGATTGGGACAAATGTGACCAAACGCCGCTTTCAGTCCTTGGCATATGTTGGGTATAAAAAAGTCGCAATTTCAAACTGCGAATACGTGCAAAGAGCTAGAATTTGGCTCCAAAACATGGCTAAGGCCTCGAAATTGGGATATTTGGGATATTTTTAAAACTGCAGGTGAGTTTTTGCAAAATGTGACTCACTGCTGCTTTCAGTACTAGGCATATATTGGGTATAAAAAGTCGTAATTTCAAACTGCGAATACGTGCAGAGAGACAGAATTTGGCTCCAAAATATGGCTCAGGCCTCGAAATTGGGATGTTCGGGATATTTTGAAAACTGCAGGGAGGTTTGGGACAAATATGACCAATCGTCGCTTTCAGTACTTCGCATATGTTGGGTATATAACACCGTAATTTCAAACTGCGAATACGTGCAGAGAGCCAGAATTTGGCTCCAAAATATGGATCAGGCCTCGAAATTAGCATGTTTGGGATATTTTGAAAACTGCAAGGAGCTTTGGGACAAATGTGACCAAACGCCGCTTTCAGTACTTGGGATAAGTTGGGTATAAAAAGTCATAATTTCAAACTGCGAATACGTGCAGAGAGCCAGACGTTGGCTCCAAAATATGACTCAGGCCTCGATATTGGGATGTTTATGATATTTAGAAAATTGCAGGGAGGATTGGGACAAATGTGACCAAACGCCACTTTCAGTACTTGGCATATGTTGGGTATAAAAAAGTCGCAATTTCAAACTGCGAATACGTGTAAGGAGCCAGAATTTTGCTCCAAAACATGGCTAAGGCCTCGAAATTGGGATATATGGGATATTTTAAAAACTGCAGGGGAGTTTGTTCAAAATGTGACTCACTGCTGCTTTCAGTACTAGGCATATATTGGGAATAAAAAGTCGTAATTTCAAACTGCGAATACGTGCAGAGAGCCAGAATTTGGCTCCAAAATATGGATCAGGCCTCGAAATTAGCATGTTTGGGATATTTTGAAAACTGCAAGGAGCTTTGGGACAAATGTGACCAAACGCCGCTTTCAGTACTTGGGATAAGTTGGGTATAAAAAGTCATAATTTCAAACTGCGAATACGTGCAGAGAGCCAGACGTTGGCTCCAAAATATGACTCAGGCCTCGATATTGGGATGTTTATGATATTTAGAAAATTGCAGGGAGGATTGGGACAAATGTGACCAAACGCCACTTTCAGTACTTGGCATATGTTGGGTATAAAAAAGTCGCAATTTCAAACTGCGAATACGTGTAAGGAGCCAGAATTTTGCTCCAAAACATGGCTAAGGCCTCGAAATTGGGATATATGGGATATTTTAAAAACTGCAGGGGAGTTTGTTCAAAATGTGACTCACTGCTGCTTTCAGTACTAGGCATATATTGGGAATAAAAAGTCGTAATTTCAAACTGCGAATACGTGCAGAGAGCCAGAATTTGGCTCCAAAATATGGCTCAGGCCTCGAAATTGGGATATTTGGAATATTTCGAAAACTGCAGGGGAGTTTGTGCAAAATGTGACTCACTGCCACTTTCAGGACTAAGCATATATTGGGTATAAAAAGTCATAAATTCAATCTGCGAATACGTGCATAGAGACAGAATTTGGCTCCAAAATATGGCTCAGGCCTCGAAATTGGGATGTTCGGGATATTTTGAAAACTGCAGGGAGGTTTGGGACAAATATGACCAATCGTCGCTTTCAGTACTTCGCATATGTTGGGTATATAACACCGTAATTTCAAACTGCGAATACGTGCAGAGAGCCAGAATTTGGCTCCAAAATATGGATCAGGCCTCGAAATTAGCATGTTTGGGATATTTTGAAAACTGCAAGGAGCTTTGGGACAAATGTGACCAAACGCCGCTTTCAGTACTTGGCATAAGTTGGGTATAAAAAGTCATAATTTCAAACTGCGAATACGTGCAAAGAGCCAGAATTTGGCTCCAAAATATGGCTCAGGCCTTGAAATTGAGATGTTTGGGATATTTTGAAAACTGCAGGGGGGATTGGGACAGATGTGACCAAACGCCGCATTTAGTACTTGGCATATGTTGGGTATAAAAAGTCGCATTTTCAAACTGCGAATACGTGCAGAGAGCCAGAATTTGGCTACAAAATATGGCTCAGGCCTCGAAATTGGGATGTTTGGGATATTTTGAAAACTGCAGGGGAGTTTGCGCAAAATGTGACTCACTGCCACTTTCAGTACTTGGCATATGTTGGGTATAAAAAGTCGTAATATCAAAATATGAATACGTGCAGAGAGCCAGACGTTGGCTCCAAAATATGACTCAGGCCTCGTTATTGGGATGTTTGGGATATTTAGAAAACTGCAGGGAGGTTTGGGACATATGTTTCCAAACGCTGCTTTCAGTACTTGGCATATGTTGGGCATAAAAAAGTCGCAATTTCCAACAGCAAATACGTGCAGAGAGCCAGAATTTGGCTCCAAAACATGACTAAGGCCGAGAAATTGGGGTATTTGGGATTTTTTGAAAAAGCAGGAAAGTTTGTGCAAAATGTGACTCACTGCTGCTTTCAGTACTTGGCATATGTTGGGTATAAAACTCGTAATTTCAACCTGCGAATACGTGCAGAGAGCCAGAATTTGGCTCCAAAATATGGCTCAGGCCTCGAAAATGGGATATTTGGAATATTTCGAAAACTGCAGGGGAGTTTGTGCAAAATGTGACTCACTGCCGCTTTCAGTACTTGGCATATGTTGGGTATAAAAAGTCGTAATTTCAAACTGTGAATACGTGCAGAGAGCCAGAATTTGGCTCCAAAATATGGCTCAGGCCTCGAAATTGAGATGTTTGGGATATTTTGAAAACTGCAGGGGGGATTGGAACAGATGTGACCAATCGCCGCTTTTACTACTTGGCATATGTTGGGTATAAAAAGTCGTAATTTCAAACTGCGAATACGTGCAGAGAGCCAGAATTTGGCTCCAAAATATGGCTCAGGCCTTGAAATTGAGATGTTTGGGATATTTTGAAAACTGCAGGGGGGATTGGGACAGATGTGACCAAACGCCGCTTTTAGTACTTGGCATATGTTGGGTATAAAAAAGTCATAATTTCAAACTGCGAATACGTGCAGAGAGCCAGAATTGGGCTACAAAATATGGCTCAGGCCTCGAAATTGGGATGTTTGGGATATTTTGAAAACTGCAGGGGGGATTGAGACAAATGTGACCAAACGCATTGGCATATGTTGGGTATAAAAAAAGTCGTAATTTCAAACTGCGAATACGTGCAGAGCCAGAATTTGGCTCCAAAATATGGCTCAGGCCTCGAAATTCGGATATTTGGGATATTTTGAAAACTGCAGGGGAGTTTGTGCAAAATGTGACTCACTGGTGCTTTCAGGACTTGGAAGATGTTGGGTATAAAAGTCGTAATTTCAAACTGCGAATACGTGCAGAGAGCCAGAATTTGGCTACAAAATATGGCTCAGCCCTCGAAATTGGAATGTTTGCGATATTTTAAAAAATGCAGGGGAGTTTGTGCAAATTGTGACTCACCGCCACTTTCAGTACCTGGCATATGTTGGGTATAAAAAGTCGTAATATCAAAATATGAATACGTGCAGAGAGCCAGACGTTGGCTCCAAATTATGACTCAGGCCTCGATATTGGGATGTTTGGGATATTTAGAAAATTGCAGGGAGGATTGGGACAAATGTGACCAAACGCCGCTTTCAGTCCTTGGCATATGTTGGGTATAAAAAAGTCGCAATTTCAAACTGCGAATACGTGCAAAGAGCTAGAATTTGGCTCCAAAACATGGCTAAGGCCTCGAAATTGGGATATTTGGGATATTTTTAAAACTGCAGGTGAGTTTTTGCAAAATGTGACTCACTGCTGCTTTCAGTACTAGGCATATATTGGGTATAAAAAGTCGTAATTTCAAATTGCGAATACGTGCAGAGAGACAGAATTTGGCTCCAAAATATGGCTCAGGCCTCGAAATTGGGATGTTCGGGATATTTTGAAAACTGCAGGGAGGTTTGGGACAAATATGACCAATCGTCGCTTTCAGTACTTCGCATATGTTGGGTATATAACACCGTAATTTCAAACTGCGAATACGTGCAGAGAGCCAGAATTTGGCTCCAAAATATGGATCAGGCCTCGAAATTAGCATGTTTGGGATATTTTGAAAACTGCAAGGAGCTTTGGGACAAATGTGACCAAACGCCGCTTTCAGTACTTGGGATAAGTTGGGTATAAAAAGTCATAATTTCAAACTGCGAATACGTGCAGAGAGCCAGAATTTGGCTCCAAAATATGGCTCAGGCCTTGAAATTGAGATGTTTGGGATATTTTGAAAACTGCAGGGGGGATTGGGACAGATGTGACCAAACGCCGCTTTTAGTACATGGCATATGTTGGGTATAAAAAGTCGCATTTTCAAACTGCGAAAACGTGCAGAGAGCCAGAATTTGGCTACAAAATATGGCTCAGGCCTTGCAATTGGGATGTTTGGGATATTTTGAAAACTGCAGGGGAGTTTGCGCAAAATGTGACTCACTGCCACTTTCAGTACTTTGCATATGTTGGGTATAAAAAGTCGTAATATCAAAATATGAATACGTGCAGAGAGCCAGACGTTGGCTCCAAAATATGACTCAGGCCTCGATATTGGGATGTTTATGATATTTAGAAAATTGCAGGGAGGATTGGGACAAATGTGACCAAACGCCACTTTCAGTACTTGGCATATGTTGGGTATAAAAAAGTCGCAATTTCAAACTGCGAATACGTGTAAGGAGCCAGAATTTTGCTCCAAAACATGGCTAAGGCCTCGAAATTGGGATATATGGGATATTTTAAAAACTGCAGGGGAGTTTGTTCAAAATGTGACTCACTGCTGCTTTCAGTACTAGGCATATATTGGGAATAAAAAGTCGTAATTTCAAACTGCGAATACGTGCAGAGAGCCAGAATTTGGCTCCAAAATATGGCTCAGGCCTCGAAATTGGGATATTTGGAATATTTCGAAAACTGCAGGGGAGTTTGTGCAAAATGTGACTCACTGCCACTTTCAGGACTAAGCATATATTGGGTATAAAAAGTCATAAATTCAATCTGCGAATACGTGCATAGAGACAGAATTTGGCTCCAAAATATGGCTCAGGCCTCGAAATTGGGATGTTCGGGATATTTTGAAAACTGCAGGGAGGTTTGGGACAAATATGACCAATCGTCGCTTTCAGTACTTCGCATATGTTGGGTATATAACACCGTAATTTCAAACTGCGAATACGTGCAGAGAGCCAGAATTTGGCTCCAAAATATGGATCAGGCCTCGAAATTAGCATGTTTGGGATATTTTGAAAACTGCAAGGAGCTTTGGGACAAATGTGACCAAACGCCGCTTTCAGTACTTGGCATAAGTTGGGTATAAAAAGTCATAATTTCAAACTGCGAATACGTGCAAAGAGCCAGAATTTGGCTCCAAAATATGGCTCAGGCCTTGAAATTGAGATGTTTGGGATATTTTGAAAACTGCAGGGGGGATTGGGACAGATGTGACCAAACGCCGCATTTAGTACTTGGCATATGTTGGGTATAAAATTCGCATTTTCAAACTGCGAATACGTGCAGAGAGCCAGAATTTGGCTACAAAATATGGCTCAGGCCTCGCAATTGGGATGTTTGGGATATTTTGAAAACTGCAGGGGAGTTTGCGCAAAATGTGACTCACTGCCACTTTCAGTACTTGGCATATGTTGGGTATAAAAAGTCGTAATATCAAAATATGAATACGTGCAGAGAGCCAGACGTTGGCTCCAAAATATGACTCAGGCCTCGTTATTGGGATGTTTGGGATATTTAGAAAACTGCAGGGAGGTTTGGGACATATGTTTCCAAACGCTGCTTTCAGTACTTGGCATATGTTGGGCATAAAAAAGTCGCAATTTCCAACAGCAAATACGTGCAGAGAGCCAGAATTTGGCTCCAAAACATGACTAAGGCCTCGAAATTGGGGTATTTGGGATTTTTTGAAAAAGCAGGAAAGTTTGTGCAAAATGTGACTCACTGCTGCTTTCAGTACTTGGCATATGTTGGGTATAAAACTCGTAATTTCAACCTGCGAATACGTGCAGAGAGCCAGAATTTGGCTCCAAAATATGGCTCAGGCCTCGAAAATGGGATATTTGGAATATTTCGAAAACTGCAGGGGAGTTTGTGCAAAATGTGACTCACTGCCGCTTTCAGTACTTGGCATATGTTGGGTATAAAAAGTCGTAATTTCAAACTGTGAATACGTGCAGAGAGCCAGAATTTGGCTCCAAAATATGGCTCAGGCCTCGAAATTGAGATGTTTGGGATATTTTGAAAACTGCAGGGGGGATTGGAACAGATGTGACCAATCGCCGCTTTTACTACTTGGCATATGTTGGGTATAAAAAGTCGTAATTTCAAACTGCGAATACGTGCAGAGAGCCAGAATTTGGCTCCAAAATATGGCTCAGGCCTTGAAATTGAGATGTTTGGGATATTTTGAAAACTGCAGGGGGGATTGGGACAGATGTGACCAAACGCCGCTTTTAGTACTTGGCATATGTTGGGTATAAAAAAGTCATAATTTCAAACTGCGAATACGTGCAGAGAGCCAGAATTTGGCTACAAAATATGGCTCAGGCCTCGAAATTGGGATGTTTGGGATATTTTGAAAACTGCAGGTGGGATTGAGACAAATGTGACCAAACGCATTGGCATATGTTGGGTATAAAAAAGTCGTAATTTCAAACTGCGAATACGTGCAGAGCCAGAATTTGGCTCCAAAATATGGCTCAGGCCTCGAAATTCGGATATTTGGGATATTTTGAAAACTGCAGGGGAGTTTGTGCAAAATGTGACTCACTGGTGCTTTCAGGACTTGGAAGATGTTGGGTATAAAAGTCGTAATTTCAAACTGCGAATACGTGCAGAGAGCCAGAATTTGGCTACAAAATATGGCTCAGCCCTCGAAATTGGAATGTTTGGGATATTTTAAAAAATGCAGGGGAGTTTGTGCAAATTGTGACTCACCGCCGCTTTCAGTACCTGGCATATGTTGGGTATAAAAAGTCGTAATATCAAAATATGAATACGTGCAGAGAGCCAGACGTTGGCTCCAAATTATGACTCAGGCCTCGATATTGGGATGTTTGGGATATTTAGAAAATTGCAGGGAGGATTGGGACAAATGTGACCAAACGCCGCTTTCAGTACTTGGCATATGTTGGGTATAAAAAAGTCGCAATTTCAAACTGCGAATACGTGCAAAGAGCTAGAATTTGGCTCCAAAACATGGCTAAGGCCTCGAAATTGGGATATTTGGGATATTTTTAAAACTGCAGGTGAGTTTTTGCAAAATGTGACTCACTGCTGCTTTCAGTACTAGGCATATATTGGGTATAAAAAGTCGTAATTTCAAACTGCGAATACGTGCAGAGAGACAGAATTTGACTCCAAAATGTGGCTCAGGCCTCGAAATTAGGATGTTCGGGATATTTTGAAAACTGCAGGGAGGTTTGGGACAAATATGACCAATCGTTGCTTTCAGTACTTCGCATATGTTGGGTATATAACACCGTAATTTCAAACTGCGAATACGTGCAGAGAGCCAGAATTTGGCTCCAAAATATGGATCAGGCCTCGAAATTAGCATGTTTGGGATATTTTGAAAACTGCAAGGAGCTTTGGGACAAATGTGACCAAACGCCGCTTTCAGTACTTGGGATAAGTTGGGTATAAAAAGTCATAATTTCAAACTGCGAATACGTACAGAGAGCCAGAATTTGGCTCCAAAATATGGCTCAGGCCTTGAAATTGAGATGTTTGGGATATTTTGAAAACTGCAGGGGGGATTGGGACAGATGTGACCAAACGCCGCTTTTAGTACATGGCATATGTTGGGTATAAAAAGTCGCATTTTCAAACTGCGAAAACGTGCAGAGAGCCAGAATTTGGCTACAAAATATGGCTCAGGCCTTGCAATTGGGATGTTTGGGATATTTTGAAAACTGCAGGGGAGTTTGCGCAAAATGTGACTCACTGCCACTTTCAGTACTTTGCATATGTTGGGTATAAAAAGTCGTAATATCAAAATATGAATACGTGCAGAGAGCCAGACGTTGGCTCCAAAATATGACTCAGGCCTCGATATTGGGATGTTTGGGATATTTAGAAAACTGCAGGGGAGTTTGTGCAAAATGTGACTCACTGCCACTTTAAGGTTTGGCATATGTTGGGTATAAAAAGTCATAAATTCAATCTGCGAATACGTGCATAGAGCCAGAATTTGGCTCTAAAACATGGCTCAGGCCTCGAAATTGGGATGTTCTTGATATTTTGAAAACTGCAGGGAGGTTTGGGACAAATATGACCAAACGTCGCTTTCAGTACTTGGCATATGTTGGGTATATAAAACTGTAATTTCAAACTGCGAATAGGTGCAGAGAGCCAGAATTTGGCTCCAAAATATGGCTCGGGCCTCGAAATTAGCATGTTTGGGATATTTTGAAAACTGCAGGGAGCTTTGGGACAAATGTGACCAAACGCTGCTTTTAGTACTTGGCATAAGTTGGGTATAAAAAGTCGTAATTTCAAACTGCGAATACGTGCAGAGAGCCAGAATTTGGTTCCAAAATTTGGTTCAGGCCTTGAAATTGAGATGTTTGGGATATTTTGAAAACTGTAGGGGGGATTGTGACAGATGTGACCAAACGCCGCTTTTAGTACTTGGCATATGTTGGGTATAAAAAGTCGTAATATCAAAATATGAAGACGTGCAGAGAGCCAGAATTTGGCTACAAAATATGGCTCAGGCCTCGAAATTGGGATGTTTGGGATATTTTGAAAACTGCAGGGGAGTTTGCGCAAAATGTGACCCACTGCCACTTTCAGTACTTGGCATATGTTGGGTATAAAAAGTCGTAATATCAAAATATGAATACGTTCAGAGAGCCACAGGTTGGCTCGAAAATATGATTCAGGCCTCGATATTGGGATGTTTGGGATATTTAGAAAACTGCAGGGAGGTTTGGGACAAATGTTACCAAACGCCGCTTTCAGTACTTGGCATATGTTGGGCATAAAAAAGTCGCAATTTCAAACTGCGAATACGTGCAGAGAGCCAGAATTTGGCTCCAAAACATGACAAAGGCCTCGAAATTGGGATATTTGGGATATTTTGAAAACTGCAGGGGAGTTTGTGCAAAATGTGACTCACAGCTGCTTTCAGTACTTGGTATATGTTGGGTATAAAACTCGTAATTTCAAACTGCGAATACGCGCAGAGAGCCAGAATTTGGCTCCAAAATATGGCTCAGGCCTCGAAATTGGGATGTTTGGCATATTTTGAAAACTGCAGGGGAGTTTGCGCAAAATGTGACCCACTGCCACTTTCAGTACTTGGCATATGTTGGGTATAAAAAGTCGTAATATCAAAATAGGAATACGTTCAGAGAGCCAGACGTTGGCTCGAAAATATGATTCAGGCCTCGAAATTGGGATATTTGGAATATTTCGAAAACTGCAGGGGAGTTTGTGCAAAATGTGACTCACTGCCGCTTTCAGTACTTGGCATATGTTGGGTATAAAAAGTGGTAATTTCAAACTGCGAATACGTGCAGAGAGCAAGAATTTGGCTACAAAATATGGCTCAGGCCTCGATATTGGGATGTTTTGGATATTTTGAAAACTGCAGGGGGGGATTGAGACAAATGTGACCAAACGCATTGGCATATGATGGGTATAAAAAAGTCGTAATTTCAAACTGCGAATACGTGCAGAGAGCCAGAATTTGGCTACAAAATATGGCTCAGGCCTCGAAATTGGGATATTTGGAATATTTCGAAAACTGCAGGGGAGTTTGTGCAAAATGTGACTCACTGCCGCTTTCAGGACTTGGCATATGTTGGGTATAAAAAGTCGTAAATTCATTCTGCGAATACGTGCATAGAGGCAGAATTTGGGTGCAAAATATGGCTCAGGCCTCGAAATTGGGATGTTTAGGATATTTTGAAAACTGCAGGGAGGTTTGGGACAAATATGACCAAACGCCTCTTTCAGTACTTGGCATATGTTGGGTATATAAAGCCAAAATTTCAAACTGCGAATACGTGCAGAGAGCCAGAATTTGGCTCCAAAATATGGCTCAGGCTTCGAAATTGGATTGTTTGGGATATTTTGAAAACTGCAGGGGGGGATTGAGACTAATGTGACCAAACGCACTGGCATATGTTGGGAATAAAAAAAAGTCGTAATTTCAAACTGCGAATACGTGCAGAGCCAGAATTTGGCTCCAAAATATGGCTCAGGCCTCGAAATTCGGATATTTGGGATATTTTGAAAACTGCAGGGTAGTTTGTGCAAAATGTGACTCACTGGTGCTTTCAGGACTTCGAAGATGTTGGGTATAAAAGTAGTAATTTCAAACTGCGAATACGTGCAGAGAGCCAGAATTTGGCTACAAAATATGGCTCAGGCCCCGAAATTAGGATGTTTGGGATATTTTAAAAAATGCAGGGGAGTTTGTGCAAATTGTGACTCACTGCCACTTTCAGTACCTGGCATATGTTGGGTATAAAAAGTCGTAATATCAAAATATGAATACGTGCAGAGAGCCAGACGTTGGCTCCAAATTATGACTCAGGCCTCGATATTGGGAAGTTTGGGATATTTAGAAAATTGCAGGGAGGATTGGGACAAATGTGACCAAACGCCGCTTTCAGTACTTGGCATATGTTGGGTATAAAAAAGTCGCAATTTCAAACTGCGAATACGTGAAAAGAGCTAGAATTTGGCTCCAAAACATGGCTAAGGCCTCGAAATTGGGATATTTGGGATATTTTAAAAACTGCAGGTGAGTTTGTGCAAAATGTGACTCACTGCTGCTTTCAGTATTAGGCATATATTGGGTATAAAATTCGTAATTTCAAACTGCGAATACGTGCAGAGAGCCAGAATTTGGCTCCAAAATATGGCTCAGGCCTCGAAATTGGGATATTTGGGATATTTCGAAAACTGCAGGGGAGTTTGTGCAAAATGTGACTCACTGCCACTTTAAGGTTTGGCATATGTTGGGTATAAAAAGTCATAAATTCAATCTGCGAATACGTGCATAGAGCCAGAATTTGGCTCTAAAACATGGCTCAGGCCTCGAAATTGGGATGTTCGGGATATTTTGAAAACTGCAGGGAGGTTTGGGACAAATATGACCAAACGTCGCTTTCAGTACTTGGCATAAGTTGGGTATAAAAAGTCGTAATTTCAAACTGCGAATACGTGCAGAGAGCCAGAATTTGGTTCCAAAATTTGGTTCAGGCCTTGAAATTGAGATGTTTGGGATATTTTGAAAACTGCAGGGGGGATTGTGACAAATGTGACCAAACGCCGCTTTTAGTACTTGGCATATGTTGGGTATAAAAAGTCGTAATATCAAAATATAAATACGTTCAGAGAGCCAGACGTTGGCTCGAAAATATGATTCAGGCCTCGATATTGGGATGTTTGGGATATTTAGAAAACTGCAGGGAGGTTTGGGACAAATGTTACCAAACGCCGCTTTCAGTACTTGGCATATGTTGGGCATAAAAAAGTCGCAATTTCAAACTGCGAATACGTGCAGAGAGCCAGAATATGGCTCCAAAACATGACAAAGGCCTCGAAATTGGGATATTTGGGATATTTTGAAAACTGCAGGGGAGTTTGTGCAAAATGTGACTCACAGCTGCTTTCAGTACTTGGTATATGTTGGGTATAAAACTCGTAATTTCAAACTGCGAATACGTGCAGAGAGCAAGAATTTGGCTACAAAATATAGCTCAGGCCTCGATATTGGGATGTTTTGGATATTTTGAAAACTGCAGGGGGTATTGAGACAAATGTGACCAAACGCATTGGCATATGATGGGTATAAAAAAGTCGTAATTTCAAACTGCGAATACGTGCAGAGAGCCAGAATTTGGCTACAAAATATGGCTCAGGCCTCGAAATTGGGATGTTTGGGATATTTTGAAAACTGCAGGGGAGTTTGCGCAAATTGTGACTCACTGCCACTTTCAGTACTTGGCATATGTTGGGTATAAAAAGTCGCAATATCAAAATATGAATACGTGCAGAGAGCCTGACGTTGGCTCCAAAATATGACTCAGGCCTCGATATTGGGATGTTTGGGATATTTAGAAAACTGCAGGGAGGTTTGGGACAAATGTGACCAAACGCCGCTTTCAGTACTTGGCATATGTTGGGCATAAAAAAGTCGCAATTTCAAACTGCGAATACGTGCAGAGAGCCAGCATTTTGCTCCAAAACATGGCTAAGGCCTCGAAATTGGGATATTTGGGATATTTTGAAAACTGCAGGGGAGTTTGTGCAAAATGTGACTCACTGCTGCTTTCAGTACTTGGCATATGTTGGGTATAAAAAGTCGTAATTTCAAACTGCGTATACGTGCAGAGAGCCTGAATTTGGCTCCAAAATATGGCTCAGGACTCGAAATTGGGATATTTGGGATATTTCGAAAACTGCAGGGGAGTTTGTGCAAAATGTGACTCACTGCCGCTTTCAGGACTTGGCATATGTTGGGTATAAAAAGTCGTAATTTCAATCTGTGAATACGTGCAGAGCCAGAATTTGGCTTTAAAATATGCCTCAGGCCTCGAAATTGGGATATTTGGGATATTTTGAAAACTGCAGGGAGGTTTCGGACAAATGTGACCAAACGCCGCTTTCAGTACTTGGCATTTGTCGGGTATAAAAAGTCGTAATTTCAAACTGCGAATACGTGCTGAGAGCCAGAATTTGCCTCCAAAATATGGCTCAGGCCTCGAAATTGAGATATATAGGATATTTTGAAAACTGCAGTGGAGATTGGGACAAATGTGAGCAAACGCCGCTTTCAGTACTTGGCATATGTTGAGTATAAAATTCGCAATTTCAAACTGCGAATACGTGCAGAGAACCAGAATTTGCCTCCAAAATATGGCTCAGGCCTCGAAATTGAGATATATAGAATATTTTGAAAACTGCAGGGGAGATTGGGACATTTGTGACCAAACGCCGTTCCAGTACTTGGCATATGTTGGATATAAAAAGTCGTAATTTCAAACTGCGAGTACGTGCAGAGAGCCAAAATTTGGCTCCAAAATATGGCTCAGGCCTCGAAATTTGGATATTTGGGATATTTCGAAAACTGCAGGGGATTTTGTGGGAAATGTGACTAACTGCCGCT
The DNA here is from genome assembly GCF_040958095.1 of Procambarus clarkii. Classification (NCBI taxonomy): domain Eukaryota; kingdom Metazoa; phylum Arthropoda; class Malacostraca; order Decapoda; family Cambaridae; genus Procambarus; species Procambarus clarkii. Next base: position 3,600,767 of record NC_091159.1, read on the forward strand.
TTCAGGACTTGGCTTATGTTGGGTATAAAATGTCGTAATTTCAAACAGCGAACACGTGCATAGAGCCAGAATTTGGCTCCAAAATATGGCTCAGGCCTCGAAATTGGGATGTTTGGGATATTTCGAAAACTGCAGGGGGGGGTTTGGGACAAATGTCACCAAACGCCGCTTTCAGTACTTGGCATATGTTGGGTATAAAAAAGTCGTAATTTCAAACTGCAAATACGTGCAGAGAGACAGAATTTGGCTCCAAAATATGGCTCAGGTCTCGAAATTGGGATGTTTGGGATATTTTGAAAACTGCAGGGGTGTTTGCGACAAATGTCACCAAACGCCACTTTCAGTACTTGGCATATGTTGGGTATAAAAAAGTCGTAATTTCAAACTGTGAATACGTGCAGAGAGCCAGAATTTGGTTCCAAATTATAGCTCAGGCCTCAAAATTTGGATATTTTAGATGTTTCGAAAACTGCAGGGGAGTTTGTGCGAAATGAGACTCACTGCCGCTTTCAGGACTTGGCATATGTTGGTTATAAAATGTCGTAATTTCAAACCGCGAATACGTGCATAGAGCCAAAATTTGCCTCCAAAATATGGCTAAGACCTCGAAATTGGGATGTTTGGGATATTTTGAAAACTACAGGGGAGTTTGCGTAAAATGTGACTCACTGCCACTTTCAGTACTTAGCATATGTTGGGTATAAAAAGTCGTAATATCAAAATATGAATACGTGCAGAGAGCCAGACGTTGGCTCCAAAATATGGCTCAGCCCTCGATATTGGGATGTTTGGGATATTTTGAAAACTGCAGGGTGGTTTGGGACAAATGTAACCAAACGCTGCTTTCAGTACTTGGCATATGTTGGGTATTAACAAGTCGCAATTTCAAACTGCGAATACGTGCAGAGAGCCAGCATTTTGCTCCAAAACATGGCTAAGGCCTCGAAATTGGGATATTTGGGATATTTTGAAAACTGCAGGGGAGTTTGTGCAAAATGTGACTCACTGCTGCTTTCAGTACTTGGCATGTGTTGGGTATAAAAATTCGTAATTTCAAACTGCGAATACGTGCAGAGAGCCAGAATTTGGCTCCAAAATATGGCTCAGGCCTCGAAATTGGGATATTTGGGATATTTCGAAAACTGCAGGGGAGTTTGTGCAAAATGTGACTCACTGCCGCTTTCAGGACTTGGCATATGTTGGGTATAAAAAGTCATAATTTCAATCTGCGAATACGTGCATAGAGCCAGAATTTGGCTCCAAAATATGGCTCAGGCCTCGAAATTGGGATGTTTGTATTATTTTGAAAACTGCAGGGAGTTTTCGAACAAATGTGACCAAACGCCGCTTTCAGTACTTGGCATATGTTGGGTATATAAAGTCGCAATTTCAAACTGCGAATACGTGCAGAGAGCCAGAATTTTGCTACAAAATATGGCTCAGGGCTCGAAATTGAGATGTTTAGGATATTTTGAAAACTGCAGGGGAGTTTGTGCCAAATGTGACTCAATGCCGCTCTCAGGACTTGGCATATGTTGGGTATAAAAAGTCGTAATTTCAAACTGCGAATACGTGCATAGAGCCAGAATTTGGCTCCAAAATATGCCTCAGTCCTTGAAATTGGGATGTTTGGGTTATTTTGAAAACTGCAGGGGGGTTTGGGACAAATATGACCAAACGCCGCTTTCAAAACTTGGCAAATGTTGGGTATAAAAAGTCGTAATTTCAAAGTGCGAATACGTGCAGAGAGCCAAAATTTGGATGCAAAATATGGCTCAGTCCTCGAAATTGGGATGTTTTGGTTATTTTGAAAACTGCAGGGGGGTTTGGGACAAATATGACCAAACGCCGCTTTCAAAACTTGGCATATGTTGGGTATAAAAAGTCATAATAGCAAACTGTGAATACGTGCAGAGAGCCAGAATTAGGCTCCAAAATATGGCTCTTGCCTAGATATTGGGATGTTTGGGATATTTTGAAAACTGCAGGGAGGTTTGGGACAAATGTGACAAAACGCCGCTTTCAGTACTTCGCTTATGTTGGGTATAAAAAAGTTGTAATTTCAAACTGCGAATACGTGCAGAAAGCCAGAATTTGGCTCCAAAATATGGCTCAGGCCTCGAAATTGGGATATTTCGAAAACTGCAGGGGAGTTTGTGCGAAATGTGACTCACTGCCGTTATCAGGACTTGGCATATGTTGGGTATAAAATGTCGTAATTTCAAACCGCGAATACGAGCATAGAGCCAGAATATGGCTTCAAAATATGGCTCAGTCCTCGAAATTGGGATGTTTGGGATATTTTGAAAACTGCAGGGAGGTTTTGGACAAATGGGACCAAACGTCTCTTTCAGTACTTGGCATATGTTAGGTATAAAAAAGTCGTAATTTTAAACTGCGAATACGTGCAGAGAGCCAGAATTTGGCTTCAAAATATGGCTCAGGCCTCGAAATTGGGATATTTCGAAAACTGCAGGGGAGTTTGTGCAAAATGTGACTCACTGCTGCTTTCAGTACTTGGAAGATGTTGGGTATAAAAATCGGAATATCAAACTGCGAATACGTGCAAAGAGCCAAAATTTGGTTTCAAAATATGGCTCAGGCCTCGAAATTGGGATGTTTGGAATATTTCGAAAACTGCAGGGGAGTTTGTGCAAAATGTGACTCATTGCCGCTTTCAGGACTTGGCATATGTTGGGTATAAAAAGTCGTAAATTCAATCTGCGAATACGTGCATAGAGCCAGAATTTGGCTGCAAAATATGTCTCAGGCCTCGAAATTGGGAGGTTTAGGATATTTTGAAAACTGCAGGGAGGTTTGGGACAAATATGACCAAACGCCGCTTTCAGTACTTGGCATATGTTGGTTATATAAAGCCATAATTTCAAACTACGAATACGTGCAGAGAGCCAGAATTTGGCTCCAAAATATGGCTCAGGCCTCGAAATTGTGATGTTTGGGATATTTTGAAAACTGCAGGGGGGATTGAGACAAATGTGACCAAACGCATTGGCATATGTTGGGTATAAAAAAGTCGTAATTTCAAAATGCGAATACGTGCAGAGAGCCAGAATTTGGCTCCAAAATATGGCTCAGGCCTTGATATTGGGATATTTGGGATATTTTGAAAACTGCAGGGGAGTTTGTGCAAAATTTGACTCACTGCTGCTTTCAGTACTTGGAAGATGTTGGGTATAAAAGTCGAAATTTCAAACTGCGAATACGTGAAGAGAGCCAGAATTTGGCTACAAAATATGGCTCAGGCCTAGAAATTGGGATTTTTGGGATATTTTGAAAACTGCAGGGGAGTTTGCGCAAATTGTGACTCACTGCCACTTTCAGTACTTGGCATATGTTGGGAATAAAAAATCGTAATACAAAATATGGATACGTGCAGAGAGCCAGACGTTGGCTCCAAATTATGACTCAGGCCTTGATATTGGGATGTTTGGGATATATAGAAAATTGCAGGGAGGATTGGGACAAATGTGACCAAACGCCGCTTTCAGTACTTGGCATATGTTGGGTATAAAAAAGTCGCAATTTCAAACTGCGAATACGTTCAAAGAGCCAGAATTTGGCTCCAAAACATGGCTAAGGCCTCGACATTGGGATATTTAGGATATTTTAAAAACTGCAGGTGAGTTTGTGCAAAATGTGACTCACTGCTGCTTTCAGTACTAGGCATATATTGGGTATAAAGAGTCGTAATTTCAAACTGCGAATACGTGCAGAGAGCCAGAATTTGGCTCCAAAATATGGCTCAGGCCTCGAAATTGGGATATTTGGGATATTTCGAAAACTGCAGGGGAGTTGTGCAAATTGTGACTCACTGCCACTTTCAGTACCTGGCATATGTTGGGTGTAAAAAGTCGTAATATCAAAATATGAATACGTGCAGAGAGCCAGACGTTGGCTCCAAATTATGACTCAGGCCTCGATATTGGGATGTTTGGAATATATAGAAAATTGCAGGGAGGATTGGGACAAATGTGACCAAACGCCGCTTTCAGTACTTGGCATATATTGGGTATAAAAATTCGTAATTTCAAACTGCGAATACGTGCAGAGAGCGAGAAATTGGCTCCAAAATATGGCTCCGGCCTCAAAATTGGGATATTTGGGATATTTCGAAAACTGCAGGGGAGTTTGTGCAAAATGTGACTCACTGCCACTTTCAGGACTTGGCATATGTTGGGTATAAAAAGTCATAAATTCAATCTGCGAATACGTGCATAGAGCCAGAATTTGGCTCCAAAATATGGCTCAGGCCTCGAAAGTGGGATGTTCGGGATATTTTGAAAACTGCAGGGAGCTTTGGGACAATTGTGACCAAACGCTGCTTTCAGTACTTGGCATATGTTGGGCATAAAAAAGTCGCAATTTCAAACTGCGAATACGTGCAGAGAGCCAGCATTTTGCTCAAAAACATGGCTAAGGCCTCGAAATTGGGATATTTGGGATATTTTGAAAACTGCAGGGGAGTTTGTGCAAAATGTGACACACTGCCGCTTTCAGGACTCGGCATATGTTGGGTATTAAAAGTCGTAATTTCAATCAGCGAATACGTGCAGAGAGCCAGAATTTGGCTCCAAAATATGCCTCAGGCCTCGAAATTGGGATATTTAGGATATTTTGAAAACTGCAGGGAGGTTTCGGACAAATGTGACCAAACGCCGCTTTCAGTACTTGGCATTTGTTGGGTATAAAAAGTCGTAATTTCAAACTGCGAATACGTGCTGATAGCCAGAATTTGCCTCCAAAATATGGCTCATGCCTCGAAATTGAGATGTTTGGGATATTTTGAAAACTGCAGGGGAGATTGGGACAAATGTGACCAAACGCCGCTTTCAGTACTTGGCATATGTTGAGTATAAAATTCGCAATTTATAACTGCGAATACGTGCAGAGAACCAGAATTTGGCTCCAAAATATGCCTCAGGCCTCGAAATTGGGATATTTGGGATATTTTAAAAACTGCAGGGAGGTTTGGGACATTTGTGACCAAACGCCGCTTCCAGTACTTGGCATATGTTGGATATAAAAAGTCGTAATTTCAAACTGCGAGTACGTGCAGAGAGCCAAAATTTGGCTCCAAAATATGGCTCAGGCCTCGAAATTGGGATATTTGGGATATTTCGAAAACTGCAGGGGAGTTTGTGCGAAATGTGACTAACTGCCGCTTTCAGGACTTGGCTTATGTTGGGTATAAAATGTCGTAATTTCAAACAGCGAACATGTGCATAGAGCCAGAATTTGGCTCCAAAATATGGCTCAGGCCTCAAAATTGGGATGTTTGGGATATTTCGAAAACTGCAGGGGGGGTTTGGGACAAATGTCACCAAACGCCGCTTTCAGTACTTGGCATATGTTGGGTATAAAAAAGTTGTAATTTCAAACTGCGAATACGTGCAGAGAGCCAGAATTTGGCTCCAAAAAATGGCTCAGGCCTCAAAATTGGGATATTTGGGATGTTTCGAAAACTGCAGGGGAGTTTGTGCGAAATGAGACTCACTCCCGCTTTCAGGACTTGGCATATGTTGGTTATAAAATGTCGTAATTTCAAACCGTGAATACGTGCATTGAGCCAAAATTTACCTCCAAAATATGGCTAAGGCCTCGAAATTGGGATGTTTGGGATATTTTGAAAACTACAGGGGAGTTTGCGCAAAATGTGACTCACTGCCACTTTCAATACTTGGCATATGTTGGGTATAAAAAGTCGTAATATTAAAATATGAATACGTGCAGAGAGCCAGACGTTGGCTCCAAAATATGGCTCAGCCCTTGATATTGGGATGTTTGGGATATTTTGAAAACTGCAGGGAGGTTTGGGACAAATGTAACCAAACGCCGCTTTCAGTACTTGGCATATGTTGGGTATAAACAAGTCGCAATTTCAAACTGCGAATACGTGCAGAGAGCCAGCATTTTGCTCCAAAACATGGCTAAGGCCTCGAAATTGGGATATTTGGGATATTTTGAAAACTGCAGGGGAGTTTGTGCAAAATGTGACTCACTGCTGCTTTCAGTACTTGGCATATGTTGGGTATAAAAATTCGCATTTTTCAAACTGCGAATACGTGCAGAGAGCCAGAATTTGGCTCCAAAATATGGCTCGGGCCTCGAAATTGGGATGTTTGTATTATTTTGAAAACTGCAGGGAGTTTTCGGACAAATGTGACCAAACGCGGCTTTCAGTACTTGGCATATGTTGGGTATATAAAGTCGTAATTTCAAACTGCGAATACGTGCAGAGAGCCAGAATTTTGCTATAAAATATGGCTCAGGGCTCGAAATTGAGATGTTTAGGATATTTTGAAAACTGCAGGGGGGTTTGGGACAAATATGACCAAACGCCGCTTTCAAAACTTGGCAAATGTTGGTTATAAAAAGTCGTAATTTCAAAGTGCGAATACGTGCAGAGAGCCAAACTTTGGCTGCAAAATATGGCTCAGTCCTCGAAATTGGGATGTTTGGGTTATTTTGAAAACTGCAGGGGGGTTTGGAACAAATATGACCAAACGCCGCTTTCAAAACTTTGCATATGTTGGGTATAAAAAGTCGTAATAGCAAACTGTGAATACGTGCAGAGAGCCAGAATTAGGCTCCAAAATATGGCTCATACCTCGATATTGGGATGTTTGAGATATTTTGAAAACTGCAGGGAAGTTTGCGACAAATGTGACAAAACGCCGCTTTCAGTACTTCGCATATGTTGGGTATAAAAAAGTCGTAATTTCAAACTGCGAATACGTGCAGAAAGCCAGAATTTGGCTCCAAAATATGGCTCAGGCCTCGAAATTGGGATATTTCGAAAACTGCAGGGGATTTTGTGCGAAATGTGACTCACTGCCGTTATCAGGACTTGGCATATGTTGGGTATAAAATGTCGTAATTTCAAACCGCGAATACGAGCATAGAGCCAGAATATTGCTTCAAAATATGGCTCAGTCCTCGAAATTGGGATGTTTGGGATATTTTGAAAACTGCATTGAGGGGGTTTGGGACAAATGTTACCAAACGCCGCTTCCAGTACTTGGCATATGTTGGGTATAAAAAAGTCGTAATTTTAAACTGCGAATACGTGCAGAGAGCCAGAATTTGGCTTCAAAATATGGCTCAGGCCTAGAAATTGGGATATTTCGAAAACTGCTGGGGAGTTTGTGCAAAATGTGACTCACTGCAGCTTTCAGTACTTGGTATATGTTAGGTATAAAAAAGTCGTAATTTCAAACTGCGAATACGTGCAGAGAGACAGAATTTGGCTTCAAAATATGGCTCAGGCCTCGAAATTGGGATATTTGGGATATTTTGAAAACTGCAGGGGGGTTTGTGCAAAATGTGACTCAATGCCGCTCTCAGTACTTGGCATATGTTGGGTATAAAAAGTCGTAATTTCAAACTGCGAATACGTGCATAGAGCCAGAATTTGGCTCCAAAATATGCCTCAGTCCTCGAAATTGGGATGTTTGGGATATTTTGAAAACTGCAGGGGGGTTTGGGACAAATATGACCAAACGCCGCTTTCAGAACTTGTCAAATGTTTGGTTTAAAAATTCGTAATTTCAAAGTGCGAATACGTGCAGAGAGCCAGAATTTGGTTCCAAAATATGGCTCAGGCCTCGAAATTGGGATGTTTGGGATTTTTTGAAAACTGGGGGGGGGGTTTGGGACAAATGTGACCAAACAACGTTTTCAGTACTTGGCATATGTTGGGTATAAAAAGTCGTAATTTCAAACTGCGAATACGTGCAGAGAGCCAGAATTTGGCTACAAAATATGGCTCAGGCCTCGAAATTGGGATGTTTGGGATATTTTGAAAACTGCAATGGAGTTTAGCAAAATGTGAGTCACTGCCGATTTCAGTACTTGGCATATGTTGGGTATAAAAAGTCGTAACTTCAAACTGCGAATACGTGCAGAGAGCCAAAATTTGGTTCCAAAATATGGCTCAGGCCTCGAAATTGGGATGTTTGGAATATTTCGAAAACTGCAGGGGAGTTTGTGCAAAATGTGACTCACTGCCGCTTTCAGGACTTGGCATATGTTGGGTATAAAAAGTCGTAAATTCTATCTGCGAATACATGCACAGAGCCAGAATTTGGCTGCAAAATATGGCTCATACCTCGATATTGGGATGTTTGGGATATTTTGAAAACTGCAGGGAAGTTTGCGACAAATGTGACAAAACGCCGCTTTCAGTACTTCGCATATGTTGGGTACAAAAAAGTCGTAATTTCAAACTGCGAATACGTGCAGAAAGCCAGAATTTGGCTCCAAAATATGGCTCAGGCCTCGAAATTGGGATATTTCGAAAACTGCAGGGGATTTTGTGCGAAATGTGACTCACTGCCGTTATCAGGACTTGGCATATGTTGGGTATAAAATGTCGTAATTTCAAACCGCGAATACGAGCATAGAGCCAGAATATTGCTTCAAAATATGGCTCAGTCCTCGAAATTGGGATGTTTGGGATATTTTGAAAACTGCAGGGAGGGGGTTTGGGACAAATGTTACCAAACGCCACTTCCAGTACTTGGCATATGTTGGGTATAAAAAAGTCGTAATTTTAAACTGCGAATACGTGCAGAGAGCCAGAATTTGGCTTCAAAATATGGCTCAGGCCTCGAAATTGGGATATTTCGAAAACTGCTGGGGAGTTTGTGCAAAATGTGACTCACTGCAGCTTTCAGTACTTGGTATATGTTAGGTATAAAAAAGTCGTAATTTCAAACTGCGAATACGTGCAGAGAGACAGAATTTGGCTTCAAAATATGGCTCAGGCCTCGAAATTGGGATATTTGGGATATTTTGAAAACTGCAGGGGGGTTTGTGCAAAATGTGACTCAATGCCGCTCTCAGTACTTGGCATATGTTGGGTATAAAAAGTCGTAATTTCAAACTGCGAATACGTGCATAGAGCCAGAATTTGGCTCCAAAATATGCCTCAGTCCTCGAAATTGGGATGTTTGGGATATTTTGAAAACTGCAGGGGGGTTTGGGACAAATATGACCAAACGCCGCTTGCAGAACTTGTCAAATGTTTAGTTTAAAAATTCGTAATTTCAAAGTGCGAATACGTGCAGAGAGCCAGAATTTGGTTCCAAAATATGGCTCAGGCCTCGAAATTGGGATGTTTGGGATATTTTGAAAACTGGGGGGGGGGTTTGGGACAAATGTGACCAAACAACGTTTTCAGTACTTGGCATATGTTGGGTATAAAAAGTCGTAATTTCAAACTGCGAATACGTGCAGAGAGCCAGAATTTGGCTACAAAATATGGCTCAGGCCTCGAAATTGGGATGTTTGGGATATTTTGAAAACTGCAATGGAGTTTAGCAAAATGTGAGTCACTGCCGATTTCAGTACTTGGCATATGTTGGGTATAAAAAGTCGTAACTTCAAACTGCGAATACGTGCAGAGAGCCAAAATTTGGTTCCAAAATATGGCTCAGGCCTCGAAATTGGGATGTTTGGAATATTTCGAAAACTGCAGGGGAGTTTGTGCAAAATGTGACTCACTGCCGCTTTCAGGACTTGGCATATGTTGGGTATAAAAAGTCGTAAATTCAATCTGCGAATACATGCATAGAGCCAGAATTTGGCTGCAAAATATGGCTCAGGCCTCGAAATTGAGAGGTTTAGGATATTTTGAAAACTGCAGGGAGGTTTGGGACAAATATGACCAAACGCCGCTTTCAGTACTTGGCATATGTTGGTTATATAAAGCCATAATTTCAAACTGCGAATACGTGCAGAGAGCCAGAATTTGGCTCCAAAATATGGCTGAGGCCACGAAATTGTGATGTTTGGGATATTTTGAAAACTGCAGGGGGGATTGAGACAAATGTGACCAAACGCATTGGCATATTTTGGGTATAAAAAAGTCGTAATTTCAAAATGCGAATACGTGCAGAGAGCCAGAATTTGGCTCCAAAATATGGCTCAGGCCTCCAAATTGGGATATTTGGGATATTTCGAAAACTGCAGGGGAGTTGTGCAAATTGTGACTCACTGCCACTTTCAGTACCTGGCATATGTTGGGTATAAAAAGTCGTAATATCAAAATATGAATACGTGCAGAGAGCCAGACGTTGGCTCCAAATTATGACTCAGGCCTCGATATTGGGATGTTTGGGATATTTAGAAAATTGCAGGGAGGATTAGGACAAATGTGACCAAACTCCGCTTTCAGTACTTGACATATGTTGGGTATAAAAAAGTCGCAATTTCAAACTGCGAATACGTGCAGAGAGTTATAATTTGGCTCCAAAATATGGCTCAGGCCTCGAAATTGGGATATTTGGGGTATTTCGAAAACTGCAGGGGAGTTTGTGCAAAATGTGACTCACTGCCACTTTCAGGACTTGGCATATGTTGGGTATAAAAAGTCATAAATTCAATCTGCGAATACGTGCATAGAGCCAGAATTTTGGCTCCAAAATATGGCTCAGGCCTCGAAATTGGGATGTTCGGGATATTTTGAAAACTGCATTGAGGTTTGGGACAAATATGACCAAACGTCGCTTTCAGTACTTGGCATATGTTGGGTATATAAAACCGTAATTTCAAACTGCGAATACGTGGATAGAGCCAGAATTTGGCTCCAAAATATGGCTCAGGCCTCGAAATTGGGATGTTCGGGATATTTTGAAAACTGCAGGGAGCTTTGGGACAAATTTGACCAAACGCAGCTTTCAGTACTTGGCATAAGTTGGGTATAAAAAGTCGTAATTTCAAACTGCGAATACGTGAAGAGAGCCAGAATTTTGCTCCAAAATATGGCTCAGGCCTTAAAATTGAGATGTTTGGGATATTTTGAAAACTGCAGGGGGGATTGGGACAGATGTGACCAAACGCCGCTTTTAGTACTTGGCATATGTTGGGTATAAAAAGTCGTAATTTCAAACTGCGAATACGTGCAGAGAGCCAGAATTTGGCTACAAAATGTGGCTCAGGTCTCGAAATTGGGATGTTTGGGATTTTTTGAAAACTGCAGGGGAGTTTGCGCAAAATGTGACTCACTGCCACTTTCAGTACTTGGCATATGTTGGGTATAAAAAGTCGTAATATCAAAATATGAATACGTGCAGAGAGCCAAAATTTGACTACAAAATATGGCTCAGGCCTCGAAATTGGGATGTTTGGGATATTTTGAAAACTGCATGGGAGTTTGCGCAAAATGTGACTCACTGCTGCTTTCAGTACTTGGAAGATGTTGGGTAAAAAAGTCGTAATTTCAAACTGCGAATACGTGCAGAGAGCCAGAATTTGGCTACAAAATATGGCTCAGGCCTCGAAATTGGGATGTTTGGGATATTTTGAAAAGTGCAGGGGAGTTTGCGCAAATTGTGACTCACTGCCACTTTCAGTACTTGGCATATGTTGGGTATAAAAATGTCGTAATATCAAAATATGAATACGTGCAGAGAGCCAGACGTTGGCTCCAAATTATGACTCAGGCCTCGATATTGGGATGTTTGGGATATTTAGAAAATTGCAGGGAGGATTGGGACAAATGTGACCAAACGCCGCTTTCAGTACTTGGCATATGTTGGGTATAAAAAAGTCGCAATTTCAAACTGCGAATACGTGCAAAGAGCCAGAATTTGGCTCCAAAACATGGCTAAGGCCTCGAAATTGGGATATTTGGAATATTTTAAAAACTGCAGGGGAGTTTGTGCAAAATGTGATTCACTGCTGCTTTCAGTGCTAGGCATATATTGGGTATAAAAAGTCGTAATTTCAAACTGCGAATATGTGCAGAGAGCCAGAATTTGGCTACAAAATATGGCTCAGGCCTTGAAATTGATTTGTTTGGGATATTTTGAAAACTGTAGGGGGGATTGGGACAGATGTGACCAAACGCCGCTTTTAGTACTTGGCATATGTTGGGTATAAAAAGTCGTAATTTCAAACTGCGAATATGTGCAGAGAGCCAGAATTTGGTTCCAAAATATGGCTCAGGCCTCGAAATTGGGATATTTGGGATATTTTGAAAACTGCAGGGGAGTTTGTGCAAAATGTGACTCACTGCTGCTTTCAGTACTTGGAAGATGTTGGGTAAAAAAGTCGTAATTTCAAACTGCGAATATGTGCAGAGAGCCAGAATATGGCTACAAAATATGGCTCAGGCCTCGAAATTGGGATGTTTGGGATATTTTGAAAACTGCAGGGAAGTTTGCGCAAATTGTGACTCACTGCCACTTTAAGTCCTTGGCATATGTTGGGTATAAAAAGTCGCAATATCAAAATATGAATACGTGCAGAGAGCCAGACGTTGGCTCCAAAATATGACTCAGGCCTCGATATTGGGATGTTTGGGATATTTAGAAAACTGCAGGGAGGTTTGGGACAAATGTGACCAAACGCTGCTTTCAGTACTTGGCATATGTTGGGCATAAAAAATTCGCAATTTCAAACTGCGAATACGTGCAGAGAGCCTGAATTTGGCTCCAAAATATGGCTCAGGCCTCGAAATTGGGATATTTGGGATATTTCGAAAACTGCAGGGGAGTTTGTGCAAAATGTGACTCACTGCCGCTTTCAGTTCTTGGCATATGTTGGGTATAAAAAGTCGCAATATCAAAATATGAATACGTGCAGAGAGCCAGACGTTGGCTCCAAAATATGCCTCAGGCCTCGAAATTGGGATATTTGGGATATTTTGAAAACTGCAGAGAGGTTTCGGACAAATGTGACCAAACGACGCTTTCAGTACTTGGCATTTGTTGGGTATAAAAAGTCGTAATTTCAAACTGCGAATACGTGCTGAGAGCCAGAATTTGCCTCCAAAATATGGTTCAGGCCTCGAAATTGAGATGTTTAGGATATTTTGAAAACTGCAGGGGAGATTGGGACAAATGTGACCAAACGCCGCTTTCAGTACTTAGCATATTATGAGTATAAAATTCGCAATTTCAAACTGCGAATAAGTGCAAAGAACCAGAATTTGGCTCCAAAATATGCCTCAGGCCTCGAATTTGGGATATTTGGGATATTTTAAAAACTGCAGGGAGGTTTGGGACATTTGTGACCAAACGCTGCTTCAACGTACTTGGCATATGTTGGATATAAAAAGTCGTAATTTCAAACTGTGAGTACGTGCAGAGAGCCAAAATTTGGCTCCAAAATATGGCTCAGGCCTCGAAATTGAAATTTTTGGGATATTTCGAAAACTGCAGGGGAGTTTGTGCGAAATGTGACTAACTGCCGCATTCAGGAATTGGCTTATGTTGGTAAAATGTCGTAATTTCAAACAGCGAACACGTGCAGAGAGCCAGAATTTGGCTCCAAAATATGGCTCAGGCCTCGAAATTGGGATGTTTGGGATATTTTGAAAACTGCAGGGGGGATTGAGACAAATGTGACCAAACGCATTGGCATATGTTGGGTATAAAAAGTCGTAATATCAAAATATGAATACGTGCAGAGAGCCAGACGTTGGCTCCAAATAATGACTCAGGCCTCGATATTGGGATGTTTGGGATATTTAGAAAATTGCAGGGAGGATTGGGACAAATGTGACCAAACGCCGCTTTCAGTACTTGGTATATGTTGGGTATAAAAAAGTCGCAATTTCAAACTGCGAATACGTGCAAAGAGCCAGAATTTGGCTCCAAAACATGGCTAAGGCATCGAAATTGGGATGTTTTGGATATTTTGAAAACTGCAGGGGAGTTTGCACAAAATGTGACTCACTGCTGCTTTCAGTACTAGGCATATATTGGGTATAAAAAGTCGCAATTTCAAACTGCGAATACGTGCAGAGAGCCAGAATTTGGCTCCAAAATATGGCTCAGACCTCGAAATTGGGATATTTGGGGTATTTTGAAAACTGCAGGGGTGTTTGTGCAAAGTGTGACTCACTGCTGCTTTGAGTACTTGGAAGATGTTGGGTATAAAAGTCGTAATTTCAAACTGCGAATACGTTCAGAGAGCCAGAATTTGGTTCCAAAATATGGCTCAGGCCTCGAAATTGGGATTTTTGGGATATTTTGAAAACTGCATGGGAGTTTGTGCAAAATGTGACTCACTGCTGCTTTCAGTACTTGGAAGATGTTGGGTAAAAAAGCCGTAATTTCAAACTGCGAATACGTGCAGAGAGCCAGAATTTGGCTACAAAATATGGCTCAGGCCCCGAAATTGGGATGTTTGGGATATTTTGAAAACTGTAGGGGAGTTTGCGCAAATTGTGACTCACTGCCACTTTCAGTACTTGGCATATGTTGGGTATAAAAATTCGTAATATCAAAATATGAATACGTGCAGAGAGCCAGACGTTGGCTCCAAATTACGACTCAGGCCTCGATATTGGGATGTTTGGGATATTTAGAAAATTGCAGGGAGGATTGGGACAAATGTGACCAAACGCCGCTTTCAGTACTTGGCATATGTTGGGTATAAAAAAGTCGCAATTTCAAACTGCGAATACGCGCAAAGAGCCAGAATTTGGCTCCATAACATTGCTAAGGCCTCGAAATTGGGATATTTGGGATATTTTAAAAACTGCAGGGGAGTTTGTGCAAAATGTGACTCTGCTGCTTTCAGTACTAGGCATATGTTGGGTATAAAAAGTCGTAATTTCAAACTGCGAATACGTGCAGAGAGCCAGAATTTGGCTCCAAAATATGGCTCAGGCCTCGAAATTGGGATATTTGAGATATTTCGAAAACTGCAGGGGAGTTTGTGCAAAATGTGACTCACTGTCACTTTCAGGACTTGGCTTATGTTGGGTATAAAAAGTCATAAATTCAATCAGCGAATACGTGCAAAGAGCCAGAATTTGGCTCCAAAATATGGCTCAGGCCTCGAAATTGGGATGTTCGGGATATTTTGAAAACTGCAGGGGGGATTGAGACAAATGTGACCAAACGCATTGGCATGTGTTGGGTATAAAAAAGTCGTAATTTCAAAATGCGAATACGTGCAGAGAGCCAGAATTTGGCTCTAAAATATGGCTCAGGCCTCGATATTGGGATATTTGGGATATTTTGAAAACTGCTGGGGAGTTTGTGCAAAATGTGACTCACTGCTGCTTTCAGTACTTGGAAGATGTTGGGTATAAAATTCGTAATTTCAAACTGCGAATACGTGCAGAGAGCCAGAATTTGGCTACAAAATATGGCTCAGGCCTAGAAATTGGGATGTTTGGGATATTTTGAAAACTGCAGGGGAGTTTGTGCAAATTGTGACTCACTGCCACTTTCAGTACTTGGCATATGTTGGGTATAAAAAATTGTAATATCAAAATATGAATACGTGCAGAGAGCCAGACGTTGGCTCTAAATTATGACTCAGGCCTCGATTCTGGGATATTTGGGATATTTTGAAAACTGCAAGGGAGTTTGTGCAAAATGTGACTCACTGCTGCTTTCAGTACTTGGAAGATGTTGGGTATAAAAGTCGTAATTTCAAACTGCGAATACGTGCAGAGAGCCAGAATTTGGCTCCAAAATATGGCTCAGGCCTCGATTCTGGGATATTTGGGATATTTTGAAAACTGCAGGGGAGTTTGTGCAAAATGTGACTCACTGCTGCTTTCAGTACTTGGAAGATGTTGGGTAAAAAAGCCGTAATTTCAAACTGCGAATACGTGCAGAGAGCCAGAATTTGGCTACAAAATATGGCTCAGGCCTCGAAATTGGGATGTTTGGGATATTTTGAAAACTGCAGGGGAGTTTGCGCAAATTGTGACTCACTGCCACTTTCAGTACTTGGCATATGTTGGGTATAAAAAGTCGTAATATCAAAATATAAATACGTGCAGAGAGCCAGACTTTGGCTCCAAATTATGACTCAGGCCTCGATACTGGGATGTTTAGGATATTTAGAAAATTGCAGGGAGGATTGGGACAAATGTGACCAAACGCCGCTTTCAGTACTTGGCATATGTTGGGTATAAAAAAGTCGCAATTTCAAACTGCGAATACGTGCAAAGAGCCAGAATTTGGCTCCAAAACATGGCTAAGGCCTCGAAATATGGATATTTGGGACATTTTAAAAACTGCAGGTTAGTTTGTGCAAAATGTGACTCACTGCTGCTTTCAGTACTAGGCATATATTGGGTATAAAAATTCGTAATTTCAAACTGCGAATACGTGCAAAGAGCCAGAATTTGGCTCCAAAATACGGCTCAGGCCTCGAAAATGGGATATTTGGGATATTTCGAAAACTGCAGGGGAGTTTGTGCAAAATGTGACTCACTGCCACTTTCAGGACTTGGCATATGTTGGGTATAAAAAGTCATAAATTCAATCTGCGAATACGTGCATAGAGCCAGAATTTGGCTCCAAAATATGGTTCAGGCCTCGAAATTAGCATGTTTGGGATATTTTGAAAACTGCAGGGTGCTTTGGGACAAATGTGACCAAACGCAGCTTTCAGTACTTGGCATAAGTTGGGTATAAAAAGTCGTAATATCAAAATATGAATACGTGCAGAGAGCCAGACGTTGGCTCGAAAATATGACTCAGGCCTCGATATTGGGATGTTTGGGATATTTAATAAACTGCAGGGAGGTTTGGGACAAATGTTACCAAACGCCGCTTTCAGTACTTGGCATATGTTGGGCATAAAAAAGTCGCAATTTCAAACTGCGAATACGTGCAGAGAGCCAGAATTTGGCTCCAAAATATGGCTCAGGCCTCGAAATTGAGATGTTTGGGATATTTTGAAAACTGCAGGGGGGATTGGGACAGATGTGACCAAACGCCGCTTTGACTACTTGGCATATGTTGGGTATAAAAAGTCGTAATTTCAAACTGCGAATACGTGCAGAGAGCCAGAATTTGGCTACAAAATATGGCTCAGGCCTCGAAATTGGGATGTTTGGGATATTTTGAAAACTGCAGGGGGATTGAGACAAATGTGACCAAACGCATTAGCATATGTTGGGTATAAAAAAGTCGTAATTTCAAACTGCGAATACGTGCAGAGAGCCAGAATTTGGCTCCAAAATACGGCTCAGGCCTCGAAATTGGGATATTTGGGATATTTTGAAAACTGCAGGGGAGTTTGTGCAAAATGTGACTCACTGCTGCTTTCAGTACTTGGCATATGTTGGGTATAAAAAGTCGTAATTTCTAACTGCGAATACGTGCAGAGAGCCAAAATTTGGCTACAAAATATGGCTCAGGCCTCGAAATTGGGATATTTGGAATATTTCGAAAACTGCAGGGGAGTTTGTGCAAAATGTGACTCACTGCCGCTTTCAGGACTTGGCATATGTTGCGTGTAAAAAGTCGTAAATTCAATCTGCGAATACGTGCATAGAGCCAGAATTTGGCTGCAAAATATGGCTCAGGCCTCGAAATTGGGATGTTTAGGATATTTTGAAAACTGCAGGGAGGATTGGGACAAATATGACCAAACGCCGCTTTCAGTACTTGGCATATGTTCGGTATATAAAGCCATAATTTCAAACTGCGAATACGTGCAGAGAGCCAGAATTTGGCTCCAAAATATGGCTCAGGCCTCGAAATTTGGATGTTTGGGATATTTTGAAAACTGCAGGGGGGATTGAGACAAATGTGACCAAACGCATTGGCATATGTTGGGTATAAAAAAGTCGTAATTTCAAAATGCGAATACGTGCAGAGAGCCAGAATTTGGCTCCAAAATATGGCTCAGGCCTCGAAATTGGGATATTTGGGGTATTTTGAAAACTGCAGGGGAGTTTGTGCAAAATGTGACTCACTGCTGCTTTGAGTACTTGGAAGATGTTGGGTATAAAAGTCGTAATTTCAAACTGCGAATACGTGCAGAGAGCCAGAATTTGGCTCCAAAATATGGCTCAGGCCTCGATATTGGGATATTTGGGATATTTTGAAAACTGCAGGGGAGTTTGTGCAAAATGTGACTCACTGCTGCTTTCAAGACTAGGCATATGTTGGGTATAAAAAGTCGTAAATTCAATCTGCGAATACGTGCATAGAGCCAGAATTTGGCTCCAAAATATGGCTCAGGCCGCGAAATCGGGATGTTTGGGATATTTTGAAAACTGCAGGGGGGTTTGTGCAAAATGTGACTCAATGCCGCACTCAGTACTTGGCATATGTTGGGTATAAAAAGTCGTAATTTCAAACTGCCAATACGTGCATAGAGCCAGAATTTGGCTCCAAAATATGCCTCAGTCCTCGAAATTGGGATGTTTGGGATATTTTGAAAGCTGCAGGGGGGTTCGGGACAAACATGACCAAACGCCACTTTCAGAACTTGTCAAATGTTTGGTTTAAAAATTCGTAATTTCAAAGTGCGAATACGTGCAGAGAGCCAGAATTTGGCTCCAAAATATGGCTCAGGCCTCGAAATTGGGATGTTTGGGATATTTTGAAAACTGCAGGGGGGTTTGGGACAAATGTGACCAAACAACGTTTTCAGTACTTGGCATATGTTGGGTATAAAAAAGTCGCTATTTCAAACTGCGAATACGTGCAAAGAGCCAGAATTTGGCTCCAAAACATAGCTAAGGCCTCGAAATTGGGATATTTGGGATATTTTAAAAACTGCAGGTGAGTTTGTGCAAAATGTGACTCACTGCTGCTTTCAGTACAAGGCATATATTGGGTATAAAAATTCGTAATTTCAAACTGCGAATACGTGCAGAGAGCCAGAATTTGGCTCCAAAATATGGCTCAGGCCTCGAAATTGGGATATTTGGGATATTTCGAAAACTGCAGGGGATTTGTGCAAATTGTGACAAACTGCCACTTTCAGTACCTGGCATATGTTGGGTATAAAAATTCGTAATATCAAAATATGAATACGTGCAGAGAGCCAGACGTTGGCTCCAAATTATGACTCAGGCCTCGATATTGGGATGTTTGGGATATTTAGAAAATTGCAGGGAGGATTGGGACAAATGTGACCAAACGCCGCTTTCAGTACTTGGCATATGTTGGGTATAAAAAAGTCGCAATTTCAAACTACGTGCAAAGAGCCAGAATTTGGCTCCAAAACATGGCAAAGGCCTCGAAATATGGATATTTGTGATATTTTAAAAACTGCAGGTGAGTTTCTGCAAAATGTGACTCACTGCTGCTTTCAGTACTAGGCATATATTGGGTATAAAAATTCGTAATTTCAAACTGCAAATACGTGCAGAGAGCCAGAATTTGGCTCCAAAATATGGCTCAGGCCTCGAAAATGGGATATTTGGGATATTTCGAAAACTGCAGGGGAGTTTGTGCAAAATGTGACTCACTGCCACTTTCAGGACTTGGCATATGTTGGGTATAAAAAGTCATAAATTCAATCTGCGAATAAGTGCATAGAGCCAGAATTTGGCTCCAAAATATGGCTCAGGCCTCGAAATTGGGATGTTCGGGATATTTCGAAAACTGCAGGGAGGTTTGGGACAAATATGACCAAACGTCGCTTTCAGTACTTGGCATATGTTGGGTATATAAACCATAATTTTAAACTGCGAATACGTGCAGAGAGTCAGAATTTGGCACCAAAATATGGCTCGGGCCTCGAAATTAGCATGTTTGGGATATTTTGAAAACTGCAGGGAGCTTTGGGACAAACGTGAACAAACGCAGCTTTCAGTACTTGGCATAAGTTGGGTATAAAAAGTCGTAATATCAAATTATGAATACGTGCAGAGAACCAGACGTTGGCTCGAAAATATGACTCAGGCCTCGATATTGGGATGTTTGGGATATTTAGAAAACTGCAGGGAGGTTTGGGACAAATGTTACCAAACGCCGCTTTCAGTACTTGGCATATGTTGGGCATAAAAAGTCGTAATTTCAATCTGCGAATACGTGCAGAGAGCCAGAATTTGGCTCCAAAATATGCCTCAGTCCTCGAAATTGGGATATTTGGAATATTTTGAAAACTGCAGGGAGGTTTCGGACAAATGTGACCAAACGCCGCTTTCAGTACTTGGCATAAGTTGGGTAAATAAAGTCGTAATTTCAAAGTGCCAATACGTGCAGAGAGCCAGAATTTTGCTCCAAATTATGGCTCAGGCCTCGAAATTGGGATATTTCGAAAACTGCAGGGGAGTTTGTACGAAATGTGACTCACTGCCGTTATCAGGACTTGGCATATGTTGGGTATAAAATGTCGTAATTTCAAACCGCGAATACGAGCATAGAGCCAGAATATGGCTTCAAAATATGGATCAGTCCTCGAAATTGGGATGTTTGGGATATTTTGAAAACTGCAGGGAGGGGGTTTGGGACAAATGTTACCAAACGCCGCTTCCAGTACTTGGCATATGTTGGGTATAAAAAAGTCGTAATTTTAAACTGCGAATACGTGCAGAGAGCCAGAATTTGGCTTCAAAATATGGCTCAGGCCTCGAAATTGGGATATTTCGAAAACTGCAGGGGAGTTTGTGCAAAATGTGACTCACTGCAGCTTTCAGTACTTGGTATATGTTGGGTATAAAAATCGGAATATCAAACTGCGAATACGTTTAGAGAGCCAGAATATGGCTCTAAAATATGGCTCGGGCCTCGATATTGGGATGTTTGGGATATTTTGATAACTGCAGGGAGGTTTGGGACAAATGTGACCAAACGTCTCTTTCAGTACTTGGCATATGTTAAGTATAAAAATCGGAATATCAAACTGCGAATACGTTTAGAGAGCCAGAATATGGCTTCAAAATATGGCTCAGGCCTCGAAATTCGGATATTTGGGATATTTTGTAAACTGAAGGGAGGTTTGGGACAAATGTGACCAAACGCCGCTTTCAGTACATCGCATATGTTGGGTGTAAATATCGTAATATCAATTTTCGAATACTTGCAGAGAGACAAAATTTGGCGCCAAAATATGGCTCAGGCGTCGAAATTGGGGTATTTGGGATATTTCGAAAACTGCAGGGGAGTTTGTGCAAAATGTGACTCACTGCTGCTTTCAGGACTAGGCATATGTTGGGTATAAAAAGTGGTAAATTCAATCTGCGAATACGTGCATAGAGCCAGAATTTGGCTCCAAAATATGGCTCAGGCCGCGAAATTGGGATGTTTGGGATATTTTGAAAACTGCAGGGAGGTTTGGGACAAATGTGACAAAACGCCGCTTTCAGTACTTGGCATATGTTAGGTATATAAATTTATAATTTCAAACTGCGAATACGTGCAGAGAGCCAGAATTTAGCTCCAGAATATGGCTCATGCCTCGAAATTGAGGTTTTTTGGGATATTTTGAAAACTGCAGGGAGGTTTGGGACAAATGTGACCAAACGCCACTTTCAGTACTTGGCATATGTTGGGTATAAAAAGTCGTAATTTTAAACTGCGAATACGTGCAGAGAGCCAGAATTTGGCTCCAAAATATGGCTCAGGCCTCAAAATTGGGATATTTGGGATATTTCGAAAACTGCAGGGGAGTTTGTGCGAAATGTGACTCACTGCCGCTTTCAGAACTTGGCATATGTTTGGTATAAAATCTCGTAATTTTAAACCGCGAATACGTGCATAGAGCCAGAATTTGGGTCCAAAATATGGCTCAGGCCTCGAAACTGGGATGTTTGGGATATTTTGAAAACTGCAGGGGGGGTTTGGGACAAATGTGACCAAACGCTGCTTTCTGTACTTGGTATATGTTGGGTATAAAAAAGTCGTAATTTCAAACTGTGAATACGTGCAGAGAGCCAGAATTTAGCTCCAAAATATGGCTCAGGCCTCGAAATTGGGATGTTTGGTATATTTTGAAAACTGCAGGGGAGTTTGCGCAAAAAGTGACTCACTGCCACTTTCAGTACTAGGCATATGTTGGGTATAAAAAGTCGTAATATCAAAATATGAATACGTGCAGAGAGCCAGACGTTGGGTCCAAAATATGACTCAGGCCTCGATATTGGGATGTTTGGGATATTTAGAGAACTGCAGGGAGGTTTGGGACAAATGTTACCAAACGCCGCTTTCAGTACTTGGCATATGTTGGGCATATAAAAGTCGCAATTTCAAACTGCGAATACGTGCAGAGAGCCAGAATTTGGCTGAAAAACATGGCTAAGGCCTCGAAATTGGGATATTTGAGATATTTTGAAAACTGCAGGGGAGTTTGTGCAAAATGTGACTCACTGCTGCTTTCAGTACTTGGCATATGTTGGGTATAAAACTCGTAATTTCAAGCTGCGAATATGTTCAGAGATCCAGAATTTGGCTACAAAATATGGCTCAGGCCTCGAAATTGGGATGTTTGGGATATTTTGAAAACTGCAGGGGAGTTTGCGCAAATTGTGACTCACTGCCACTTTCAGTACTTGGCATATGTTGGGTATAAAAAGTCGTAATATCAAAATATGAATACGTGCAGAGAGCCAGACTTTGGCTCCAAGTTATGACTCAGGCCTCGATATTGGGATGTTTGGGATATTTAGAAAATTGCAGGGAGGATTGGGACAAATGTGACTAAACGCCGCTTTCAATACTTGGCATATGTTGGGTTTAAAAAAGTCGCAATTTCAAACTGCGAATACGTGCAAAGAGCCAGAATTTGGCTCCAAAACATTGCTAAGGCCTCGAAATTGGGATATTTTAAAAAGTGCAGGGAAGTTTGTGCAAAATGTGACTCACTGCTGCCTTCAGTACTAGGCATATATTGGGTATAAAAAGTCGAAATTTCAAACTGCGAATACGTGTAGAGAGCCAGAATTTGGCTGCAAAATATGGGTCAGGCCTCGAAATTGGGATATTTGGGATATTTCGAAAACTGCAGGGGAGTTTGTGCTAAATGTGACTCACTGCTACTTTCAGGACTTGGCATATGTTGGGTATAAAAAGTCATAAATTCAATCTGCGAATACGTGCATAGAGCCAGAATTTGGCTCCAAAATATTGCTCAGGCCTCGAAATTGGGATATTTGGGATATTTTGAAAACTGCAGGGGAGTTTGTGCAAAATGTGACTCACTGTTGCTTTCAGTACTTGGCATATGTTGGCTATAAAAAGTCGTAATTTCAAACCGCGAAAACGTGCATAGAGCCAAAATTTGCCTCCAAAATATGGCTCAGGCCTCGAAATTGGGATTTTTGGGATATTTTGAAAACTGCAGGGGGGATTGAGACATATGTGAATCACTGCTGCTTTCAGTACTTGGAAGATGTTGGGTATAAAAGTCGTAATTTCAAACTGCGAATACGTGCAGAGAGCCAGTATTTGGCTACAAAATATGGCTCAGGCCTCGAAATTTTGATGTTTGGGATATTTTGAAAATTGCAGGGGAGTTTGCGCAAAATGTGACTCACTGCCACTTTCAGTATTGGCATATGTTGGGTAAAAAAAGTCGTAATATCAAAATATGAATACGTGCAGAGAGCCAGACGTTGGCTCCAAAATATGACTCAGGCCTCGATATTGGGATGTTTGGGATGTTTAGAAAACTGCAGGGAGGTTTGGGACAAATGTTACCAAACGCCGCTTTCAGTACTTGGCATATGTTGGGTATAAAAGTGTCGCAATTTCAAACTGCGAATACGTGCAGAGAGCCAGAATTTGGCTCCAAAACATGGCTAAGGCCTCGAAATTGGGATATTTGGGATATTTTGAAAACTGCAGGGGAGTTTGTGTAAAATGTGACTCACTGCTGCTCTCAGTACTTGGCATATGTTGGGTATAAAACTCGTAATTTCAAACTGCGAATACGTGCAGAGAGCCAGAATTTGGCTCCAAAATATGGCTCAGGCCTCGAAATTGGGATATTTGGAATATTTCGAAAACTGCAGAGGAGTTTGTGCAATATGTGACTCACTGCCGCTTTCAGGACATGGCATATGTTGGGGATAAAAAGTCGTAATTCCAAACTGCGAATACGTGCAGAGAGCCAGAATTTGGCTCCAAAATATGGCTCAGGCCTCAAAATTGAGATGTTTGGGATATTTTAAAAACTGCAGGGGGGATTGGGACAAATGTTACCAAACGCCACTTTCAGTACTTGGCATATGTTGGGCATAAAAAAGTCGCAATTTCAAACTGCGAATACGTGCAGAGAGCCAGAATTTGTCTCAAAAACATGGCTATGGCCTCGAAATTGGGATATTTGGGGTATTTTGAAAACTGCAGGGGATTTGTGCAAAATGTGACTCACTGCCGCTTTCAGGACTTGGCATATGTTGGGTATAAAAAGTCGTAATTCCGAACTGCGAATACGTGCAGAGAGCCAGAATTTGGCTAAAAAATATAGCTCATGCCTCGAAATTGGGATGTTTGGGATATTTTGAAAACTGCAGGGGGGAAGGAGACAAATGTGACCAATCGCATTGGCATATGTTGGATATAAAAAAGTCGTAATTTCAAACTGCGAATACGTGCAGAGAGCCAGAATTTGGCTCCAAAATATAGCTCAGGCCTCGAAATTGGGATATTTGGGATATTTTGAAAACTGCAGGGGAGTTTGTGCAAAATGTGACTCACTGCTGCTTTCAGTACTTGGCATATATTAGGTATAAAAATCGTAATTTCAAACTACGAATACGTGCAGAGAGCCAGAATTTGGCTACAAAATATGGCTCAGGCCTCGAAATTGGGATATTTGGAATATTTCGAAAACTGCTGGGGAGTTTGTGCAAAATGTGACTCACAGCCGCTTTCAGGACTTGGCATATCTTGGGTATAAAAAGTCGTAAATTCAATCTGCGAATACGTGCATAGAGCAAGAATTTGGCTCCAAAATATGGCTCAGGCCTCGAAATTGGGATGTTTAGGGTATTTTGAAAACTGCAGGGAGGTTTAGGACAAATATGACCAAACGCCGCTTTCAGTACTTGGTATATGTTGGGTATATAAAGCCGTAATTTCAAACTGCGAATACGTGCAGAGAGCCAGAATTTGGCTCCAAAATATGGCTCAGGCCTTGAAATTGGGATGTTTGGGATATTTTGAAAACTGCAGGGGGGATTGAGACAAATGTGACCAAACGCAATGGCATATGTTGGGTATAAAAAAGTCGTAATTTCAAAATGCGAATACGTGCAGAGAGCCAGAATTTGGCTCCAAAATATGGCTCAGGCCTCGAAATTAGGATGTTCGGGATATTTTGAAAACTGAAGGGGAGTGTACGCAAATTGTGACTCACTGCCACTTTCAGTACTAGGCATATGTTGGGTATAAAAAGTCGTAATATCAAAATATGAATACGTGCAGAGAGCCAGACGTTGGGTCCAAAATATGACTCAGGCCTCGATATTGGGATGTTTGGGATATTTAGAAAACTGCAGGGAGGTTTGGGACAAATGTTACCAAACGCCGCTTTCAGTACTTGGCATATGTTGGGCATATAAAAGTCGCAATTTCAAACTGCGTATACGTGCAGAGAGCCAGAATTTGGCTCCAAAACATGGCTAAGGCCTCGAAATTGGGATATTTGAGATATTTTGAAAACTGCAGGGGAGTTTGTGCAAAATGTGACTCACTGCTGCTTTCAGTACTTGGCATATGTTGGGTATAAAACTCGTAATTTCAAGCTGCGAATATGTTCAGAGATCCAGAATTTGGCTACAAAATATGGCTCAGGCCTCGAAATTGGGATGTTTGGGATATTTTGAAAACTGCAGGGGAGTTTGCGCAAATTGTGACTCACTGCCACTTTCAGTACTTGGCATATGTTGGGTATAAAAAGTCGTAATATCAAAATATGAATACGTGCAGAGAGCCAGACTTTGGCTCCAAATTATGACTCAGGCCTCGATATTGGGATGTTTGGGATATTTAGAAAATTGCAGGGAGGATTGGGACAAATGTGACTAAACGCCGCTTTCAATACTTGGCATATGTTGGGTTTAAAAAAGTCGCAATTTCAAACTGCGAATACGTGCAAAGAGCCAGAATTTGGCTCCAAAACATTGCTAAGGCCTCGAAATTGGGATATTTTAAAAAGTGCAGGGAAGTTTGTGCAAAATGTGACTCACTGCTGCCTTCAGTACTAGGCATATATTGGGTATAAAAAGTCGAAATTTCAAACTGCGAATACGTGTAGAGAGCCAGAATTTGGCTGCAAAATATGGGTCAGGCCTCGAAATTGGGATATTTGGGATATTTCGAAAACTGCAGGGGAGTTTGTGCTAAATGTGACTCACTGCTACTTTCAGGACTTGGCATATGTTGGGTATAAAAAGTCATAAATTCAATCTGCGAATACGTGCATAGAGCCAGAATTTGGCTCCAAAATATTGCTCAGGCCTCGAAATTGGGATATTTGGGATATTTTGAAAACTGCAGGGGAGTTTGTGCAAAATGTGACTCACTGTTGCTTTCAGTACTTGGCATATGTTGGCTATAAAAAGTCGTAATTTCAAACCGCGAAAACGTGCATAGAGCCAAAATTTGCCTCCAAAATATGGCTCAGGCCTCGAAATTGGGATTTTTGGGATATTTTGAAAACTGCAGGGGGGATTGAGACATACGTGAATCACTGCTGCTTTCAGTACTTGGAAGATGTTGGGTATAAAAGTCGTAATTTCAAACTGCGAATACGTGCAGAGAGCCAGTATTTGGCTACAAAATATGGCTCAGGCCTCGAAATTTGGATGTTTGGGATATTTTGAAAATTGCAGGGGAGTTTGCGCAAAATGTGACTCACTGCCACTTTCAGTACTTGGCATATGTTGGGTAAAAAAAGTCGTAATATCAAAATATGAATACCTGCAGAGAGCCAGACGTTGGCTCCAAAATATGACTCAGGCCTCGATATTGGGATGTTTGGGATATTTAGAAAACTGCAGGGAGGTTTGGGACAAATGTTACCAAACGCCGCTTTCAGTACTTGGCATATGTTGGGCATAAAAGTGTCGCAATTTCAAACTGCGAATACGTGCAGAGAGCCAGAATTTGGCTCCAAAACATGGCTAAGGCCTCGAAATTGGGATATTTGGGATATTTTGAAAACTGCAGGGGAGTTTGTGTAAAATGTGACTCACTGCTGCTCTCAGTACTTGGCATATGTTGGGTATAAAACTCGTAATTTCAAACTGCGAATACGTGCAGAGAGCCAGAATTTGGCTCCAAAATATAGCTCAGGCCTCGAAATTGGGATATTTGGAATATTTCGAAAACTGCAGAGGAGTTTGTGCAATATGTGACTCACTGCCGCTTTCAGGACATGGCATATGTTGGGGATAAAAAGTCGTAATTCCAAACTGCGAATACGAGCAGAGAGCCAGAATTTGGCTCCAAAATATGGCTCAGGCCTCAAAATTGAGATGTTTGGGATATTTTAAAAACTGCAGGGGGGATTGGGACAAATGTTACCAAACGCCACTTTCAGTACTTGGCATATGTTGGGCATAAAAAAGTCGCAATTTCAAACTGCGAATACGTGCAGAGAGCCAGAATTTGTCTCAAAAACATGGCTATGGCCTCGAAATTGGGATATTTGGGGTATTTTGAAAACTGCAGGGGATTTGTGCAAAATGTGACTCACTGCCGCTTTCAGGACTTGGCATATGTTGGGTATAAAAAGTCGTAATTCCGAACTGCGAATACGTGCAGAGAGCCAGAATTTGGCTAAAAAATATAGCTCAGGCCTCGAAATTGGGATGTTTGGGATATTTTGAAAACTGCAGGGGGGAAGGAGACAAATGTGACCAAACGCATTGGCATATGTTGGATATAAAAAAGTCGTAATTTCAAACTGCGAATACGTGCAGAGAGCCAGAATTTGGCTCCAAAATATAGCTCAGGCCTCGAAATTGGGATATTTGGGATATTTTGAAAACTGCAGGGGAGTTTGTGCAAAATGTGACTCACTGCTGCTTTCAGTACTTGGCATATATTAGGTATAAAAATCGTAATTTCAAACTACGAATACGTGCAGAGAGCCAGAATTTGGCTACAAAATATGGCTCAGGCCTCGAAATTGGGATATTTGGAATATTTCGAAAACTGCTGGGGAGTTTGTGCAAAATGTGACTCACAGCCGCTTTCAGGACTTGGCATATCTTGGGTATAAAAAGTCGTAAATTCAATCTGCGAATACGTGCATAGAGCAAGAATTTGGCTCCAAAATATGGCTCAGGCCTCGAAATTGGGATGTTTAGGGTATTTTGAAAACTGCAGGGAGGTTTAGGACAAATATGACCAAACGCCGCTTTCAGTACTTGGTATATGTTGGGTATATAAAGCCGTAATTTCAAACTGCGAATACGTGCAGAGAGCCAGAATTTGGCTCCAAAATATGGCTCAGGCCTTGAAATTGGGATGTTTGGGATATTTTGAAAACTGCAGGGGGGATTGAGACAAATGTGACCAAACGCAAAGGCATATGTTGGGTATAAAAAAGTCGTAATTTCAAAATGCGAATACGTGCAGAGAGCCAGAATTTGGCTCCAAAATATGGCTCAGGCCTCGAAATTAGGATGTTCGGGATATTTTGAAAACTGCAGGGGAGTGTACGCAAATTGTGACTCACTGCCACTTTCAGTTCTTGGCATATGTTGGGTATAAAAAGTCGTAATATCAAAATATGAATACGTGCAGAGAGCCAGACGTTGGCTCCAAATTATGACTCAGGCCTCGATATTGGGATGTTTGGGATATTTAGAAAACTGCAGGGAGGATTGGGACAAATGTGACCAAACGCCGCTTTCAGTACTTGGCATATGTTGGGTATAAAAAAGTCGCAATTTCGAACTGCGAATACGTGCAGAGAGCGAGAATTTGGCTACAAAATATGGCTCAGGCCTCGAA
The DNA here is from genome assembly GCF_040958095.1 of Procambarus clarkii. Lineage (NCBI taxonomy): Eukaryota > Metazoa > Arthropoda > Malacostraca > Decapoda > Cambaridae > Procambarus > Procambarus clarkii. Next base: position 3,629,416 of record NC_091159.1, read on the forward strand.
ATTGGGATGTTTCGGATATTTTGAAAACTGCAGGGGGGAAGGAGACAAATGTGACCAAACGCATTGGCATATGTTGATTATAAAAAAGTCGTAATTTCAAACTGCGAATACGTGCAGAGAGCCAGAATTTGGCTCCAAAATATGACTCAGGTCTCGAAATTGGGATATTTGGGATATTTTGAAAACTGCAGGGGAGTTTGTGCAAAATGGGACTCACTGCTTCTTGCAGTACTTGGCATATGTTGGGTATAAAAAGTCGTAATTTCAAACTGCGAATACGTTCAGAGTGCCAGAATTTTGCTCCAAAATATGGCTCAAGCCTCGAAATTGGGATATTTGGAATATTTCGAAAACTGCTGGGGAGTTTGTGCAAAATGTGACTCACAGCCGCTTTCAGGACTTGGCATATCTTGGGTATAAAAAGTCGTAATTTCAAACTGCGAATACGTGCAGAGAGCCAGAATTTGGCTCCAAAATATGGTTCAGGCCTCGAAATTGGGATGTTTAGGATATTTTGAAAACTGCAGGGGGGATTGAGACAAATGTGACCAAACTTACTGGCATATGTTGGGTATAAAAGTCGTAATTTCAAACTGCGAATACGTGCAGAGATCCAGAATTTGGCTACAAAATATGGCTCAGGCCTCGAAATTGGGATGTTTGGGATATTTTGAAAACTGCAGGGGAGTTTGCGCAAATTGTGACTCACTGCCACTTTCAGTACTTGGCATATGTTGGGTATAAAAAGTCGTAATATCAAAATATGAATACGTGCAGAGAGCCAGACGTTGGCTCCAAATTATGACTCAGGCCTCGATATTGGGATGTTTGGGATATTTAGAAAATTGCAGGGAGGATTGGGACAAATGTGACTAAACGCCGCTTTCAGTACTTGGCATATGTTGGGTATAAAAAAGTCGCAATTTCAAACTGCGAGAACGTGCAAAGAGCCAGAATTTGGCTCCAAAACATTGCTAAAGCCTCGAAATTGGGATATTTGGGATATTTTAAAAACTGCAGGGGAGTTTGTGCAAAATGTGACTCACTGCTGCTTTCAGTACTTGGCATATGTTGGGTATAAAAAGTCGTAATTTCAATCTGCTAATACGTGCAGAGAGCCAGAATTTGGCTACGAAATATGGCTGAGGCCTCGAAATTGGGATATTTGGATTATTTCGAAAACTGCAGGGGAGTTTGTGCAAAATGTGACTCACTGCTACTTTCAGGACTTGGCATATGTTGGGTATAAAAATTCATAAATTCAATCTGCGAATACGTGCATAGAGCCAGAATTTGGCTCCAAAATATTGCTCAGGCCTCGAAATTGGGATATTTGGGATATTTTGAAAACTGCAGGGGAGTTTGTGCAAAATGTGACTCACTGCTGCTTTCAGTACTTGGCATATGTTGGGTATAAAGAGTCGTAATATCAAAATATGAATACGTGCAGAGAGCCAGACGGTGGCTCCAAAATATGGCTCAGGCCTCGAAATTGGGATGTTTAGGATATTTTGAAAACTGCAGGGAGGTTTGGGACAAATATGACCAAACGCCGCTTTCAGTACTTGGCATATGTTGGGTACAAAAAGTCGTAATTTCAAACTGCGAATACGTGCAGAGAGCCAGAATTTGGCTCCAAAATATAGCTCAGGCCTTGAAATTGAGATGTTTGGAATATTTTGAAACCTGCAGGGGGGATTGGGACAGATGTGACCAAACGCCACTTTTAGTACTTGGCATATGTTGGGTATAAAAAGACGTAATTTCAAACTGCGAATACGTGCAGAGAGCCAGAATTTGGCTCTAAAATATGGCTCAGGCCTTGAAATTGGGACGTTTGGGATATTTTGAAAACTGCAGGGGGGATTGAGACAAATGTGACCAAACGCATTGTCATATGTTGGGTAGAAAAAAGTCGTAATTTCAAACTGCGAATACGTGCCGATAGCCAGAATTTGTCTCCAAAATATGGCTCAGGCCTCGAAATTGGGATATTTGGGATATTTTGAAAACTGCAAGGGAGATTGTGCAAAATGTGACTCACTGCTGCTTTCAGTACTTGGCATATGTTGGGTATAAAATTCGTAATTTCAAACTGCGAATACGTGCAGAGAGCCAGAATTTGGCTACGAAATATGGCTCAGGCCTCGAAATTGGGATATTTGGAATATTTCGAAAACTGCAGGGGAGTTTGTGCAAAATGTGACTCACTGCCGCTTACAGGACTTGGCATATGTTGGGTATAAAAAGTCGTAAATTCTATCTGCGAATACGTGCATAGAGCCAGAATTTGGCTCCAAAATATGGCTCAGGCCTCGAAATTATGATGTTTAGGATATTTTGAAAACTGCAGGGAGGTTTGGGACAAATATGACCAAACGCCGCTTTCAGTACTTGGCATATGTGGGGTATATGGGTATAAAAAGCCATAATTTCAAACTGCGAATACGTGCAGAGAGCCAGAATTTAGCTCCAAAATATGGCTCAGGCCTCGAAATTGGGATGTTTGGGATATTTTGAAAACTGCAGGGGGTATTGAGACATGTGTGACTCACTGCTGCTTTCAGTACTTGGAAGATGTTGGGTATAAAAGTCGTAATTTCAAACTGCGAATACGTGCAGAGAGCCAGAATTTGGCTACAAAATATGGCTCAGGCCTCGAAATTTGGATGTTTGGGATATTTTGAAAATTGCAAGGGCGTTTGCGCAAAATGTGACTCACTGCCACTTTCAGTACTTGGCATATGTTGGGTATAAAAAGTCGTAATATCAAAATATGAATACGTGCAGAGAGCCAGAATTTGGCTACAAAATATGGCTCAGGCCTCGAAATTGGGATGTTTGGGATATTTTGAAAACTGCAGGGGAGTTTGCGCAAAAAGTGACTCACTGCCACTTTCAGTACTAGGCATATGTTGGGTATAAAAAGTCGTAATATCAAAATATGAATACGTGCAGAGAGCCAGACGTTGGGTCCAAAATATGACTCAGGCCTCGATATTGGGATGTTTGGGATATTTAGAAAACTGCAGGGAGGTTTGGGACAAATGTTACCAAACGCCGCTTTCAGTACTTGGCATATGTTGGGCATTTAAAAGTCGCAATTTCAAACTGCGAATACGTGCAGAGAGCCAGAATTTGGCTCCAAAACATGGCTAAGGCCTCGAAATTGGGTTATTTGGGATATTTTGAAAACTGCAGGGGAGTTTGTGCAAAATGTGACTCACTGCTGCTTTCAGTACTTGGCATATGTTGGGTATAAAACTCGTAATTTCAAGCTGCGAATATGTTCAGAGATCCAGAATTTGGCTACAAAATATGGCTCAGGCCTCGAAATTGGGATGTTTGGGATATTTTGAAAACTGCAGGGGAGTTTGCGCAAATTGTGACCCACTGCCACTTTCAGTACTTGGCATATGTTGGGTATAAAAAGTCGTAATATCAAAATATGAATACGTGCAGAGAGCCAGACTTTGGCTCCAAATTATGACTCAGGCCTCGATATTGGGATGTTTGGGATATTTAGAAAATTGCAGGGAGGATTGGGACAAATGTGACTAAACGCCGCTTTCAATACTTGGCATATATTGGGTATAAAAAGTCGAAATTTCGAACTGCGAATACGTGTAGAGAGCCAGAATTTGGCTGCAAAATATGGGTCAGGCCTCGAAATTGGGATGTTTGGGATATTTTGAAAATTGCAGGGGAGTTTGTGCAAAATGTGACTCACTGTTCCTTTCAGTACTTGGTATATGTTGGGTATAAAAAGTCGTAATTTCAAACAGCGAATACGTGCAGAGAGCCTGAATTTGGCTCCAAAATATGGCTCAGGCCTCGAAATTGGTATATTTGGGATATTTCGAAAACTGCAGGGGAGTTTGTGCGAAATGTGACTAACTGCCGCTTTCAGGACTTGGCATATGTTGGGTATAAAATGTCGTAATTTCAAACCGCGAAAACATGCATAGAGCCAAAATTTGCCTCCAAAATATGGCTCAGGCCTCGAAATTGGGATTTTTAGGATATTTTGAAAACTGCAGGGGAGTTTGCGCAAAACGTGACTCACTGCCACTTTCAGTACTTGGCATATGTTGGGTATAAAGAGTCGTAATATCAAAATATGAATACGTGCAGAGAGCCAGGCGGTGGCTCCAAAATATGGCTCAGGCCTCGAAGTTGGGATGTTTAGGATATTTTTAAAACTGCAGGGAGGTTTGGGACAAATATGACCAAACGCCGCTTTCAGTACTTGGCATATGTTGGGTATAAAAAGTCGTAATTTCAAACTGCGAATACGTGCAGAGAGCCAAAATTTGGCTCTAAAATATGGCTCAGGCCTTGAAATTGAGATGTTTGGAATATTTTGAAAACTGCAGGGGGGATTTGGACAGATGTGACCAAACGCCACTTTTAGTACTTGGCATATGTTGGGTATAAAAAGTCGTAATTTCAAACTGTGAATACGTGCAGAGAGCCAGAATTTGGCTCTAAAATATGGCTCAGGCCTTGAAATTGGGACGTTTGGGATATTTTGAAAACTGCAGGGGGGATTGAGACATATGTGACTCACTGCTGCTTTCAGTACTTGGAAGATGTTGGGTATAAAAGTCGTAATTGCAAACTGCGAATACGTGCAGAGAGCCAGAATTTGGCTCCAAAATATGGCTCAGGCCTCGAAATTATGATGTTTAGGATATTTTGAAAACTGCAGGGAGGTTTGGGACAAATATGACCAAACGCCGCTTTCAGTACTTGGCATATGTGGGGTATATGGGTATATAAAGCCATAATTTCAAACTGCGAATACGTGCAGAGAGCCAGAATTTGACTCCAAAATATGGCTCAGGCCTCGAAATTGGGATGTTTGGGATATTTTGAAAACTGCAGGGGGGATTGAGACATATGTGACTCACTGCTGCTTTCAGTACTTGGAAGATGTTGGGTATAAAAGTCGTAATTGCAAACTGCGAATACGTGCAGAGAGCCAGAATTTGGCTACAAAATATGGCTCAGGCCTCGAAATTTGGATGTTTGGGATATTTTGAAAATTGCAGGGGCGTTTGCGCAAAATGTGACTCACTGCCACTTTCAGTACTTGGCATATGTTGGGTATAAAAAGTCGTAATATCAAAATATGAATACGTGCAGAGAGCCAGAATTTGGCTACAAAATATGGCTCAGGCCTCGAAATTGGGATGTTTGGGATATTTTGAAAACTGCAGGGGAGTTTGCGCAAAAAGTGACTCACTGCCACTTTCAGTACTAGGCATATGTTGGGTATAAAAAGTCGTAATATCAAAATATGAATACGTGCAGAGAGCCAGACGTTTGGTCCAAAATATGACTCAGGCCTCGATATTGGGATGTTTGGGATATTTAGAAAACTGCAGGGAGGTTTGGGACAAATTTTAGCAAACGCCACTTTCAGTACTTGGCATATGTTGGGCATATAAAAGTCGCAATTTCAAACCGCGAATACGTGCAGAGAGCCAGAATTTGGCTCCAAAACATGGCTAAGGCCTCGAAATTGGGATATTTGGGATATTTTGAAAACTGCAGGGGAGTTTGTGCAAAATGTGACTCACTGCTGCTTTCAGTACTTGGCATATGTTGGGTATAAAACTCGTAATTTCAAGCTGAGAATATGTGCAGAGATCCAGAATTTGGCTACAAAATATGGCTCAGGCCTCGAAATTGGGATGTTTGGGATATTTTGAAAACTGCAGGGGAGTTTGCGCAAATTGTGACTCACTGCCACTTTCAGTACTTGGCATATGTTGGGAATAAAAAGTCGTAATATCAAAATATGAATACGTGCAGAGAGCCAGACTTTGGCTCCAAATTATGACTCAGGCCTCGATATTGGGATGTTTGGGATATATAGAAAATTGCAGGGAGGATTGGGACAAATGTGCATAAACGCCGCTTTCAATACTTGGCATATGTTGGGTTTAAAAAAGTCGCAATTTCAAACTGCGAATACGTGCAAAGAGCCAGAATTTGGCTCCAAAACATTGCTAAGGCCTCGAAATTGGGATATTTGGGATATTTTAAAAAGTGCAGGGAAGTTTGTGCAAAATGTGACTCACTGCTGCCTTCAGTACTAGGCATATATTGGGTATAAAAAGTCGAAATTTCAAACTGCGAATACATGTAGAGAGCCAGAATTTGGCTGCAAAATATGGGTCAGGCCTCGAAATTGGGATATTTGGGATATTTCGAAAACTGCAGGGGAGTTTGTGCAAAATGTGACTCACTGTTCCTTTCAGTACTTGGCATATGTTGGGTATAAAAAGTCGTAATTTCAAACCGCGAAAACGTGCGTAGAGCCAAAATTTGCCTCCAAAATATGGCTCAGGCCTCGAAATTGGGATTTTTGGGATATTTTGAAAACTGCAGGGGAGTTTGCGCAAAACGTGACTCACTGCCACTTTCAGTACTTGGCATATGTTGGGTATAAAGAGTCGAAATATCAAAATATGAATACGTGCAGAGAGCCAGACGGTGGCTCCAAAATATGGCTCAGGCCTCGAAATTGGGATGTTTAGGATATTTTGAAAACTGCAGGGAGGTATGGGACAAATATGACCAAACGCCGCTTTCAGTACTTGGCATATGTTGGGTATAAAAAGTCGTAATTTCAAACTGCGAATACGTGCAGAGAGCCAGAATTTGGATCTAAAATATGGCTCAGGCCTTGAAATTGGGACGTTTGGGATATTTTGAAAACTGCAGGGGGGATTGAGACAAATGTGACCAAACGCATTGTCATATGTTGGGTTTAAAAATGTCGTAATTTCAAATTGCGAATACGTGCCGAGAGCCAGAATTTGGCTCCAAAATATGGCTCAGGCCTCGAAATTGGGTTATTTGGGATATTTTGAAAACTGCAAGGGAGATTGTGCAAAATGTGACTCACTGCTGCTTTCAGTACTTGGCATATGTTGGGTATAAAATTCGTAATTTCAAACTGCGAATACGTGCAGAGAGCCAGAATTTGGCTACGAAATATGGCTCAGGCCTCGAAATTGGGATATTTGGAATATTTCGAAAACTGCAGGGGAGTTTGTGCAAAATGTGACTCACTGCCGCTTACAGGACTTGGCACATGTTGGGTATAAAAAGTCGTAAATTCTATCTGCGAATACGTGCATAGAGCCAGAATTTGGCTCCAAAATATGGCTCAGGCCTCGAAATTATGATGTTTAGGATATTTTGAAAACTGCAGGGAGTTTTGGGACAAATATGACCAAACGCCGCTTTCAGTACTTGGCATATGTGGGGTATATGGGTATAAAAAGCCATAATTTCAAACTGCGAATACGTGCAGAGAGCCAGAATTTAGCTCCAAAATATGGCTCAGGCCTCGAAATTGGGATGTTTGGGATATTTTGAAAACTGCAGGGGGGATTGAGACATATGTGACTCACTGCTGCTTTCAGTACTTGGAAGATGTTGGGTATAAAAGTCGTAATTTCAAACTGCGAATACGTGCAGAGAGCCAGAATTTGGCTACAAAATATGGCTCAGGCCTCGAAATTTGGATGTTTGGGATATTTTGAAAATTGCAGGGGCGTTTGCGCAAAATGTGACTTACTGCCACTTTCAGTACTTGGCATATGTTGGGTATAAAAAGTCGTAATATCAAAATATGAATACGTGCAGAGAGCCAGAATTTGGCTACAAAATATGGCTCAGGCCTCGAAATTGGGATGTTTGGGATATTTTGAAACCTGCAGGGGAGTTTGCGCAAAAAGTGACTCACTGCCACTTTCAGTACTAGGCATATGTTGGGTATAAAAAGTCGTAATATCAAAATATGAATACGTGCAGAGAGCCAGACGTTGGGTCCAAAATATGACTCAGGCCTGGATATTGGGATGTTTGGGATATTTAGAAAACTGCAGGGAGGTTTGGGACAAATGTTACCAAACGCCGCTTTCAGTACTTGGCATATGTTGGGCATATAAAAGTCGCAATTTCAAACTGCGAATACGTGCAGAGAGCCAAAATTTGGCTCCAAAACATGGCTAAGGCCTCGAAATTGGGATATTTGGGATATTTTGAAAACTGCAGGGGAGTTTGTGCAAAATGTGACTCACTGCTGCTTTCAGTACTTGGCATATTTTGGGTATAAAACTCGTAATTTCAAGCTGCGAATATGTTCAGAGATCCAGAATTTGGCTACAAAATATGGCTCAGGCCTCGAAATTGGGATGTTTGGGATATTTTGAAAACTGCAGGGGAGTTTGCGCAAATTGTGACTCACTGCCACTTTCAGTACTTGGCATATGTTGGGTATAAAAAGTCGTAATATCAAAATATAAATACGTGCAGAGAGCCAGACTTTGGCTCCAAATTATGACTCAGGCCTCGATACTGGGATGTTTGGGATATTTAGAAAATTGCAGGGAGGATTGGGACAAATGTGACTAAACGCCGCTTTCAATACTTGGCATATGTTGGGTTTAAAAAAGTCGCAATTTCAAACTGCGAATACGTGCAAAGAGCCAGAATTTGGCTCCAAAACATTGCTAAGGCCTCGAAATTGAAATATTTGGGATATTTTAAAAAGTGCAGGGAAGTTTGTGCAAAATGTGACTCACTGCTGCCTTCAGTACTAGGCATATATTGGGTATAAAAAGTCGAAATTTCAAACTGCGAATACGTGTAGAGAGCCAGAATTTGGCTGCAAAATATGGGTCAGGCCTCGAAATTGGGATATTTGGGATATTTCGAAAACTGCAGGGGAGTTTGTGCAAAATGTGACTCACTGCTACTTTCAGGACTTGGCATATGTTGGGTATAAAAAGTCATAAATTCAATCAGCGAATACGTGCATAGAGCCAGAATTTGGCTCCAAAATATTGCTCAGGCCTCGAAATTGGGATATTTGGGATATTTTGAAAACTGCAGGGGAGTTTGTGCAAAATGTGACTCACTGTTGCTTTCAGTACTTGGCATATGTTGGGTATAAAAAGTCGTAATTTCAAACCGCGAAAACGTGCATAGAGCCAAAATTTGCCTCCAAAATATGGCTCAGGCCTCGAAATTGGGATTTTTGGGATATTTTGAAAACTGCAGGGTAGTTTGCGCAAAACGTGACTCACTGCCACTTTCAGTACTTGGCATATGTTGGGTATAAAGAGTCGTAATATCAAAATATGAATACGTGCAGAGAGCCAGACGGTGGCTCCGAAATATGGCTCAGGCCTCGAAATTGGGATGTTTAGGATATTTTGAAAACTGCAGGGAGGTTTGGGACAAATATGACCAAACGCCGCTTTCAGTACTTGGCATATGTTGGGTATAAAAAGTCGTAATTTCAAACTGCGAATACGTGCAGAGAGCCATAATTTGGCTCCAAAATATGGCTCAGGCCTTGAAATTGAGATGTTTGGAATATTTTGAAAACTGCAAGGGGGATTGGGACAGATGTGACCAAACGCCACTTTTAGTACTTGGCATATGTTGGGTATAAAAAGTCGTAATTTCAAACTGCGAATACGTGCAGAGAGCCAGAATTTGGCTACAAAATATGGTTCAGGCCTCGAAATTGAGACGTTTGGGATATTTTGAAAACTGCAGGGGGGATTGAGACAAATGTGACCAAACGCATTGTCATATGTTGGGTATAAAAAAAGTCGTAATTTCAAACTGCGAATACGTGCCGAGAGCCAGAATTTGGCTCCAAAATATGGCTCAGGCCTCGAAATTGGGATATTTGGGATATTTTGAAAACTGCAAGGGAGATTGTGCAAAATGTGACTCACTGCTGCTTTCAGTACTTGGCATATGTTGGGTGTAAAATTCGAAATTTCAAACTGCGAATACGTGCAGAGAGCCAGAATTTGGCTACGAAATATGGCTCAGGCCTCGAAATTGGGATATTTGGAATATTTCGAAAACTGTAGGGGAGTTTGTGCAAAATGTGACTCACTGCCGCTTACAGGACTTGGCATATGTTGGGTATAAAAAATTCGTAAATTCTATCTGCGAATACGTGCATAGAGCCAGAATTTGGCTCCAAAATATGGCTCAGGCCTCGAAATTATGATGTTTAGGATATTTTGAAAACTGCAGGGAGGTTTGGGACAAATATGACCAAACGCCGTTTTCAGTACTTGGCATATGTGGGGTATATGGGTATATAAAGCCATAATTTCAAACTGCGAATACGTGCAGAGAGCCAGAATTTGGCTCCAAAATATGGCTCAGGCCTCGAAATTGGGATGTTTGGGATATTTTGAAAACTGCAGGGGGGATTGAGACATATGTGAATCAATGCTGCTTTCAGTACTTGGCATATGTTGGGTATAAAACTCGTAATTTCAAACTGCGAATACGTGCAGAGAGCCAGAATTTGGCTCCAAAATATGGCTCAGGCCTCGAAATTGGGATATTTGGAATATTTCGAAAAATGCAGAGGAGTTTGTGCAATATGTGACTCACTGCCGCTTTCAGGACATGGCATATGTTGGGTATAAAAAGTCGTAATTCCAAACTGCGAATACGTGCAGAGAGCCAGAATTTGGCTCCAAAATATGGCTCACGCCTCGAAATTGAGATGTTTGGGATATTTTAAAAACTGCAGGGGGGATTGGGACAAATGTTACCAAACGCCGCTTTCAGTACTTGGCATATGTTGGGCATAAAAAAGTCGCAATTTCAAACTGCGAATACGTGCAGAGAGCCAGAATTTGGCTCAAAAACATGGCTATGGCCTCGAAATTGGGATATTTGGGGTATTTTGAAAACTGCAGGGGATTTGTGCAAAATGTGACTCACTGCCGCTTTCAGGACTTGGCATATGTTGGGTATAAAAAGTCGTAATTCCAAACTGCGAATACGTGCAGAGAGCCAGAATTTGGCTAAAAAATATAGCTCAGGCCTCGAAATTGGGATGTTTGGGATATTTTGAAAACTGCAGGGGGGAAGGAGACAAATGTGACCAAACGCATTGGCATATGTTGGATATAAAAAAGTCGTAATTTCAAACTGCGAATACGTGCAGAGAGCCAGAATTTGGCTCCAAAATATTGCTCAGGCCTCGAAATTGGGATATTTGGGATATTTTGAAAACTGCAGGGGAGTTTGTGCAAAATGTGACTCACTGCTGCTTTCAGTACTTGGCATATATTGGGTATAAAAATCGTAATTTCAAACTACGAATACGTGCAGAGAGCCAGAATTTGGCTACAAAATATGGCTCAGGCCTCGAAATTGGGATATTTGGAATATTTTGAAAACTGCTGGGGAGTTTGTGCAAAATGTGACTCACAGCCGCTTTCAGGACTTGGCATATCTTGGGTATAAAAAGTCGTAAATTCAATCTGCGAATTCGTGCATAGAGCAAGAATTTGGCTCCAAAATATGGCTCAGGCCTCGAAATTGGGATGTTTAGGGTATTTTGAAAACTGCAGGGAGGTTTAGGACAAATATGACCAAACGCCGCTTTCAGTACTTGGTATATGTTGGGTATATAAAGCCGTAATTTCAAACTGCGAATACGTGCAGAGAGCCAGAATTTGGCTCCAAAATATGGCTCAGGCCTTGAAATTGCGATGTTTGGGATATTTTGAAAACTGCAGGGGGGATTGAGACAAATGTGACCAAACGCAATGGCATATGTTGGGTATAAAAAAGTCGTAATTTCAAAATGCGAATACGTGCAGAGAGCCAGAATTTGGCTCCAAAATATGGCTCAGGCCTCGAAATTAGGATGTTTGGGATATTTTGAAAACTGCAGGGGAGTGTACGCAAATTGTGACTCACTGCCACTTTCAGTTCTTGTCATATGTTGGGTATAAAAAGTCGTAATATCAAAATATGAATACGTGCAGAGAGCCAGACGTTGGCTCCAAATTATGACTCAGGCCTCGATATTGGGATGTTTGGGATATTTAGAAAATTGCAAGGAGGATTGGGACAAATGTGACCAAACGCCGCTTTCAGTACTTGGCATATGTTGGGTATAAAAAAGTCGCAATTTCGAACTGCGAATACGTGCAGAGAGCGAGAATTTGGCTACAAAATATGGCTCAGGCCTCGAAATTGGGATGTTTGGGATATTTTGAAAACTGCAGGGGGGAAGGAGACAAATGTGACCAAACGCATTGGCATATGTTGATTATAAAAATGTCGTAATTTCAAACTGCGAATACGTGCAGAGAGCCAGAATTTGGCTCCAAAATATGACTCAGGTCTCGAAATTGGGATATTTGGGATATTTTGAAAACTGCAGGGGAGTTTGTGCAAAATGGGACTCACTGCTTCTTGCAGTACTTGGCATATGTTGGGTATAAAAAGTCGTAATTTCAAACTGCGAATACGTTCAGAGAGCCAGAATTTTGCTCCAAAATATGGCTAAGGCCTCGAAATTGGGATATTTGGAATATTTCGAAAACTGCTGGGGAGTTTGTGCAAAATGTGACTCACAGCCGCTTTCAGGACTTGGCATATCTTGGGTATAAAAAGTTGTAATTTCAAACTGCGAATACGTGCAGAGAGCCAGAATTTGGCTCCAAAATATGGTTCAGGCCTCGAAATTGGGATGTTTAGGATATTTTGAAAACTGCAGGGGGGATTGAGACAAATGTGACCAAACTTACTGGCATATGTTGGGTATAAAAGTCGTAATTTCAAACTGCGAATACGTGCAGAGATCCAGAATTTGGCTACAAAATATGGCTCAGGCCTCGAAATTGGGATGTTTGGGATATTTTGAAAACTGCAGGGGAGTTTGCGCAAATTGTGACTCACTGCCACTTTCAGTACTTGGCATATGTTGGGTATAAAAAGTCGTAATATCAAAATATGAATACGTGCAGAGAGCCAGACGTTGGCTCCAAATTATGACTCAGGCCTCGATATTGGGATGTTTGGGATATTTAGAAAATTGCAGGGAGGATTAGGACAAATGTGACTAAACGCCGCTTTCAGTACTTGGCATATGTTGGGTATAAAAAAATCGCAATTTCAAACTGCGAGAACGTGCAAAGAGCCAGAATTTGGCTCCAAAACATTGCTAAAGCCTCGAAATTGGGATATTTGGGATATTTTAAAAACTGCAGGGGAGTTTGTGCAAAATGTGACTCACTGCTGCTTTCAGTACTAGGCATATATTGGGTATAAAAAGTCGTAATTTCAAACTGCGAATACGTGTAGAGAGCCAGAATTTGGCTCCAAAATATGGTTCAGGCCTCGAAATTGGGATATTTGGAATATTTCGAAAACTGCAGGGGAGTTTGTGCAAAATGTGACTCACTGCTACTTTCAGGACTTGGCATATGTTGGGTAAAAAAAGTCATAAATTCAATCTGCGAATACGTGCATAGAGCCAGAATTTGGCTCCAAAATATTGCTCAGGCCTCGAAATTGGGGTATTTGGGATATTTTGAAAACTGCAGGGGAGTTTGTGCAAAATGTGACTCACTGCTGCTTTCAGTACTTGGCATATGTTGGGTATAAAAAGTCGTAATTTCAATCTGCGAATACGTGCATAGAGCCAGAATTTGGCTACGAAATATGGCTCAGGCCTCGAAATTTGGATATTTGGAATATTTCGAAAAATGCAGGGGAGTTTGTGCAAAATGTGACTCACTGCCGCTTACAGGACTTGGCATATGTTGGGTATAAAAAGTCATAATATCAAAATATGAATACGTGCAGAGAGCCAGACGTTGGCTCCAAATTATGACTCAGGCCTCGAAATTGGGGTATTTGGGATATTTTGAAAACTGCAGGGGAGTTTGTGCAAAATGTGACTCACTGCTGCTTTCAGTACTTGGCATATGTTGGGTATAAAAAGTCGTAATTTCAATCTGCGAATACGTGCATAGAGCCAGAATTTGGCTCCAAATTATGACTCAGGCCTCGAAATTAGGATATTTGGGATATTTTGAAAACTGCAGGGGAGTTTGTGTAAAATGTGACTCACTGCTGCTCTCAGTACTTGGCATATGTTGGGTATAAAACTCGTAATTTCAAACTGCGAATACGTGCAGAGAGCCAGAATTTGGCTCCAAAATATGGATCAGGCCTCGAAATTGGGATATTTGGAATATTTCGAAAACTGCAGAGGAGTTTGTGCAATATGTGACTCACTGCCGCTTTCAGGACATGGCATATGTTGGGTATAAAAAGTCGTAATTCCAAACTGCGAATACGTGCAGAGAGCCAGAATTTGGCTCCAAAATATGGCTCAGGCCTCGAAATTGAGATGTTTGGGATATTTTAAAAACTGCAGGGGGGATTGGGACAAATGTTACCAAACGCCGCTTTCAGTACTTGGCATATGTTGGGCATAAAAATGTCGCAATTTCAAACTGCGAATACGTGCAGAGAGCCAGAATTTGGCTCCAAAACATGGCTAAGGCCTCGAAATTGGGATATTTGGGATATTTTGAAAACTGCAGGGGAGTTTGTACAAAATGTGACTCAATGTTGCTCCCAGTACTTGGCATATGTTGGGTATAAAACTCGTAATTTCAAACTGCGAATACGTGCAGAGAGCCAGAATTTGGCTCCAAAACATGGCTATGGCCTCGAAATTGGGATATTTGGGGTATTTTGAAAACTGCAGGGGATTTGTGCAAAATGTGACTCACTGCCGCTTTCAGGACTTGGCATATGTTGGGTATAAAAAGTCGTAATTCCAAACTGCGAATACGTGCAGAGAGCCAGAATTTGGCTCCAAAATATAGCTCAGGCCTCGAAATTGGGATGTTTTTGATATTTTGAAAACTGCAGGGGGGAAGGAGACAAATGTGACCAAACGCATTGGCATATGTTGGATATAAAAAAGTCGTAATTTCAAACTGCGAATACGTGCAGAGAGCCAGAATTTGGCTCCAAAATATAGCTCAGGCCTCGAAATTGGGATATTTGGGATATTTTGAAAACTGCAGGGGAGTTTGTGCAAAATGTGACTCACTGCTGCTTTCAGTACTTGGCATATATTGGGTATAAAAATCGTAATTTCAAACTACGAATACGTGCAGAGAGCCAGAATTTGGCTACAAAATATGGCTCAGGCCTCGAAATTGGGATATTTGGAATATTTCGAAAACTGCTGGGGAGTTTGTGAAAATGTGACTCACAGCCGCTTTCAGGACTTGGCATATCTTGGGTATAAAAAGTCGTAAATTCAATCTGCGAATACGTGCATAGAGCAAGAATTTGGCTCCAAAATATGGCTCAGGCCTCGAAATTGGGATGTTTAGGGTATTTTGAAAACTGCAGGGAGGTTTAGGACAAATATGACCAAACGCCGCTTTCAGTACTTGGTATATGTTGGGTATATAAAGCCGTAATTTCAAACTGCGAATACGTGCAGAGAGCCAGAATTTGGCTCCAAAATATGGCTCAGGCCTTGAAATTGGGATGTTTGGGATATTTTGAAAACTGCAGGGGGGATTGAGACAAATGTGACCAAACGCAATGGCATATGTTGGGTATAAAAAAGTCGTAATTTCAAAATGCGAATACGTGCAGAGAGCCAGAATTTGGCTCCAAAATATGGCTCAGGCCTCGAAATTAGGATGTTTGGGATATTTTGAAAACTGCAGGGGAGTGTACGCAAATTGTGACTCACTGCCACTTTCAGTTCTTGGCATATGTTGGGTATAAAAAGTCGTAATATCAAAATATGAATACGTGCAGAGAGCCAGACGTTGGCTCCAAATTATGACTCAGGCCTCGATATTGGGATGTTTGGGATATTTAGAAAATTGCAGGGAGGACTGGGACAAATGTGACCAAACGCCGCTTTCAGTACTTGGCATATGTTGGGTATAAAAAAGTCGCAATTTCGAACTGCGAATACGTGCAGAGAGCGAGAATTTGGCTACAAAATATGTCTCAGGCCACGAAATTGGGATGTTTGGGATATTTTGAAAACTGCAGGGGGGAAGGAGACAAATGTGACCAAACGCATTGGCATATGTTGATTATAAAAAAGTCGTAATTTCAAACTGCGAATACGTGCAGAGAGCCAGAATTTGGCTCCAAAATATGACTCAGGTCTCGAAATTGGGATATTTGGGATATTTTGAAAACTGCAGGGGAGTTTGTGCAAAATGGGACTCACTGCTTCTTGCAGTACTTGGCATATGTTGGGTATAAAAAGTCGTAATTTCAAACTGCGAATACGTTCAGAGAGCCAGAATTTTGCTCCAAAATATGGCTCAGGCCTCGAAATTGGGATATTTGGAATATTTCGAAAACTGCTGGGGAGTTTGTGCAAAATGTGACTCACAGCCGCTTTCAGGACTTGGCATATCTTGGGTATAAAAAGTCGTAATTTCAAACTGCGAATACGTGCAGAGAGCCAGAATTTGGCTCCAAAATATGGTTCAGGCCTTGAAATTGGGATGTTTAGGATATTTTGAAAACTGCAGGGGGGAATGAGACAAATGTGACCAAACTTACTGGCATATGTTGGGTATAAAAGTCGTAATTTCAAACTGCGAATACGTGCAGAGATCCAGAATTTGGCTACAAAATATGGCTCAGGCCTCGAAATTGGGATGTTTGGGATATTTTGAAAACTGCAGGGGAGTTTGCGCAAATTGTGACTCACTGCCACTTTCAGTACTTGGCATATGTTGGGTATAAAAAGTCGTAATATCAAAATATGAATACGTGCAGAGAGCCAGACGTTGGCTCCAAATTATGACTCAGGCCTCGATATTGGGATGTTTGGGATATTTAGAAAATTGCAGGGAGGATTGGGACAAATGTGACTAAACGCCGCTTTCAGTACTTGGCATATGTTGGGTATAAAAAAGTCGCAATTTCAAACTGCGAGAACGTGCAAAGAGCCAGAATTTGGCTCCAAAACATTGCTAAAGCCTCGAAATTGGGATATTTGGGATATTTTAAAAACTGCAGGGGAGTTTGTGCAAAATGTGACTCACTGCTGCTTTCAGTACTAGGCATATATTGGGTATAAAAAGTCGTAATTTCAAACTGCGAATACGTGTAGAGAGCCAGAATTTGGCTCCAAAATATGGTACAGGCCTCGAAATTGGGATATTTGGAATATTTCGAAAACTGCAGGGGAGTTTGTGCAAAATGTGACTCACTGCTACTTTCAGGACTTGGCATATGTTGGGTATAAAAAGTCATAAATTCAATCTGCGAATACGTGCATAGAGCCAGAATTTGGCTCCAAAATATTGCTCAGGCCTCGAAATTGGGATATTTGGGATATTTTGAAAACTGCAGGGGAGTTTGTGCAAAATGTGACTCTCTGCTGCTTTCAGTACTTGGCATATGTTGGGTATAAAAAGTCGTAATTTCAATCTGCGAATACGTGCAGAGAGCCAGAATTTGGCTACGAAATATGGCTCAGGCCTCGAAATTGGGATATTTGGAATATTTCGAAAACTGCAGGGGAGTTTGTGCAAAATGTGACTCACTGCTACTTTCAGGACTTGGCATATGTTGGGTATAAAAAGTCATAAATTCAATCTGCGAATACGTGCATAGAGCAAGAATTTGGCTCCAAAATATTGCTCAGGCCTCGAAATTGGGATATTTGGGATATTTTGAAAACTGCAGGGGAGTTTGTGCAAAATGTGACTCACTGCTGCTTTCAGTACTTGGCATATGTTGGGTATAAAAATTCGTAATTTCAATCTGCGAATACGTGCAGAGAGCCAGAATTTGGCTACGAAATATGGCTCAGGCCTCGAAATTGGGATATTTGGAATATTTCGAAAACTGCAGGGGAGTTTGTGCAAAATGTGACTCACTGCCGCTTACAGGACTTGGCATATGTTGGGTATAAAAAGTCATAATATCAAAATATGAATACGTGCAGAGAGCCAGACGTTGGCTCCAAATTATGACTCAGGCCTCGATATTGGGATGTTTGGGATATTTAGAAAACTGCAGGGAGGTTTGGGACAAATGTTACCAAACGCCGCTTTCAGTACTTGGCATATGTTGGGCATAAAAGTGTCGCAATTTCAAACTGCGAATACGTGCAGAGAGCCAGAATTTGGCTCCAAAACATGGCTAAGGCCTCGAAATTGGGATATTTGGGATATTTTGAAAACTGCAGGGGAGTTTGTGTAAAATGTGACTCACTGCTGCTCTCAGTACTTGGCATATGTTGGGTATAAAACTCGTAATTTCAAACTGCGAATACGTGCAGAGAGCCAGAATTTAGCTCCAAAATATGGCTCAGGCCTCGAAATTGGGATATTTGGAATATTTCGAAAACTGCAGAGGAGTTTGTGCAATATGTGACTCACTGCCGCTTTCAGGACATGGCATATGTTGGGTATAAAAAGTCGTAATTCCAAACTGCGAATACGTGCAGAGAGCCAGAATTTGGCTCCAAAATATGGCTCAGGCCTCGAAATTGAGATGTTTGGGATATTTTAAAAACTGCAGGGGGGATTGGGACAAATGTTACCAAACGCCGCTTTCAGTACTTGGCATATGTTGGGCATAAAAAAGTCGCAATTTCAAACTGCAAATACGTCCAGAGAGCCAGAATTTGGCTCCAAAACATGGCTAAGGCCTCGAAATTGGGATATTTGGGATATTTTGAAAACTGCAAGGGAGTTTGTGCAAAATGTGACTCAATGTTGCTCCCAGTACTTGGCATATGTTGGGTATAAAACTCGTAATTTCAAACTGCGAATACGTGAAGAGAGCCAGAATTTGGCTCCAAAACATGGCTATGGCCTCGAAATTGGGATATTTGGGGTATTTTGAAAACTGCAGGGGATTTGTGCAAAATGTGACTCACTGCCGCTTTCAGGACTTGGCATATGTTGGGTATAAAAAGTCGTAATTCCAAACTGCGAATACGTGCAGAGAGCCAGAATTTGGCTAAAAAATATAGCTCAGGCCTCGAAATTGGGATGTTTAGGATATTTTGAAAATTGCAGGGAGGATTGGGACAAATGTGACCAAACGCCGCTTTCAGTACTTGGCATATGTTGGGTATAAAAAAGTCGCAATTTCGAACTGCGAATACGTGCAGAGAGCGAGAATTTGGCTACAAAATATGGCTCAGGCCTCGAAATTGAGATGTTTGGGATATTTTGAAAACTGCAGGGGGGAAGGAGACAAATGTGACCAAAGGCATTGGCATATGTTGATTATAAAAAAGTCGTAATTTCAAACTGCGAATACGTGCAGAGAGCCAGAATTTGGCTCCAAAATATGACTCAGGTCTCGAAATTGGGATATTTGGGATGTTTTGAAAACTGCAGGGGAGTTTGCGCAAATTGTGACTCACCGCCACTTTCAGTACTTGGCATATGTTGGGTATAAAAAGTCGTAATATCAAAATATGAATACGTGCAGAGAGCCAGACGTTGTCTCCAAATTATGACTCAGGCCTCGATATTGGGATGTTTGGGATATTTAGAAAATTGCAGGGAGGATTGGGACAAATGTGACTAAACGCCGCTTTTAGTACTTGGCATATGTTGGGTATAAAAAAGTCGCAATTTCAAACTGCGAGAACGTGCAAAGAGCCAGAATTTGGCTCCAAAACATTGCTAAAGCCTCGAAATTGGGATATTTAGGATATTTTAAAAACTGCAGGGGAGTTTGTGCAAAATGTGACTCACTGCTGCTTTCAGTACTAGGCATATAGTGGGTATAAAAAGTCGTAATTTCAAACTGCGAATACGTGTAGAGAGCCAGAATTTGGCTCCAAAATATGGTTCAGGCCTCGAAATTGGGATATTTGGAATATTTCGAAAACTGCAGGGGAGTTTGTGCAAAATGTGACTCACTGCTACTTTCAGGACTTGGCATATGTTGGGTATAAAAAGTCATAAATTCAATCTGCGAATACGTGCATAGAGCCAGAATTTGGCTCCAAAATATTGCTCAGGCCTCCAAATTGGGATATTTGGGATATTTTGAAAACTGCAGGGGAGTTTGTGCAAAATATGACTCACTGCTGCTTTCAGTACTTGGCATATGTTGGGTATAAAAAGTCGTAATTTCAATCTGCGAATACGTGCAGAGAGCCAGAATTTGGCTACGAAATATGGCTCAGGCCTCGAAATTGGGATATTTGGAATATTTCGAAAACTGCAGGGGAGTTTGTGCAAAATGTGACTCACTGCCGCTTACAGGACTTGGCATATGTTGGGTATAAAAGTCGTAATATCAAAATATGAATACGTGCAGAGAGCCAGACGTTGGCTCCAAATTATGACTCAGGCCTCGATATTGGGATGTTTGGGATATTTAGAAAATTGCAGGGAGGATTGGGACAAATGTGACTAAACGCCGCTTTCAATACTTGGCATATGTTGGGTTTAAAAAAGTCGCAATTTCAAACTGCGAATACGTGCAAAGAGCCAGAATTTGGCTCCAAAACATTGCTAAGGCCTCGAAATTGGGATATTTGGGATATTTTAAAAAGTGCAGGGAAGTTTGTGCAAAATGTGACTCACTGCTGCCTTCAGTACTAGGCATATATTGGGTATAAAAAGTCGAAATTTCAAACTGCGAATACGTGTAGAGAGCCAGAATTTGGCTGCAAAATATGGGTCAGGCCTCGAAATTGGGATATTTGGGATATTTCGAAAACTGCAGGGGAGTTTGTGCAAAATGTGACTCACTGCTACTTTCAGGACTTGGCATATGTTGGGTATAAAAAGTCATAAATTCAATCTGCGAATACGTGCATAGAGCCAGAATTTGGCTCCAAAATATTGCTCAGGCCTCGAAATTGGGATATTTGGGATATTTTGAAAACTGCAGGGGAGTTTGTGCAAAATGTGACTCACTGTTGCTTTCAGTACTTGGCATATGTTGGGTATAAAAAGTCGTAATTTCAAACCGCGAAAACGTGCATAGAGCCAAAATTTGCCTCCAAAATATGGCTCAGGCCTCGAAATTGGGATTTTTGGGATATTTTGAAAACTGCAGGGGAGTTTGCGCAAAACGTGACTCACTGCCACTTTCAGTACTTGGCATATGTTGGGTATAAAGAGTCGTAATATCAAAATATGAATACGTGCAGAAAGCCAGACGGTGGCTCCAAAATATGACTCAGGCCTCGATATTGGGATGTTTAGGATATTTTGAAAACTGCAGGGAGGTTTGGGACAAATATGACCAAACGCCGCTTTCAGTACTTGGCATATGTTGGGTATAAAAAGTCGTAATTTCAAACTGCGAATACGTGCAGAGAGCCATAATTAGGCTCCAAAATATGGCTCAGGCCTTGAAATTGAGATGTTTGGAATATTTTGAAAACTGCAGGGGGGATTGGGACAGATGTGACCAAACGCCACTTTTAGTACTTGGCATATGTTGGGTATAAAAAGTCGTAATTTCAAACTGCGAATACGTGCAGAGAGCCAGAATTTGGCTACAAAATATGGCTCAGGCCTCGAAATTGGGATATTTGGGATATTTTGAAAACTGCAAGGGAGATTGTGCAAAATGTGACTCACTGCTGCTTTCAGTACTTGGCATATGTTGGATATAAAATTCGAAATTTCAAACTGCGAATACGTGCAGAAAGCCAGAATTTGGCTACGAAATATGGCTCAGGCCTCGAAATTGGGATATTTGGAATATTTCGAAAACTGCAGGGGAGTTTGTGCAAAATGTGACTCACCGCCGCTTACAGGACTTGGCATATGTTGGGTATAAAAAGTCGTAAATTCTATCTGCGAATACGTGCATAGAGCCAGAATTTGGCTCCAAAATATGGCTCAGGTCTCGAAATTATGATGTTTAGGATATTTTGAAAACTGCAGGGAGGTTTGGGACAAATATGACCAAACGCCGTTTTCAGTACTTGGCATATGTGGGGTATATGGGTATATAAAGCCATAATTTCAAACTGCGAATACGTGCAGAGAGCCAGAATTTGGCTCCAAAATATGGCTCAGGCCTCGAAATTGGGATGTTTGGGATATTTTGAAAACTGCAGGGGGGATTGAGACATATGTGAATCACTGCTGTTTTCAGTACTTGGAAGATGTTGGGTATAAAAGTCGTAATTTCAAACTGCGAATACGTGCAGAGAGCCAGTATTTGGCTACAAAATATGGCTCAGGCCTCGAAATTTGGATGTTTGGGATATTTTGAAAATTGCAGGGGAGTTTGCGCAAAATGTGACTCACTGCCACTTTCAGTACTTGGCATATGTTGGGTAAAAAAAGTCGTAATATCAAAATATGAATACGTGCAGAGAGCCAGACGTTGGCTCCAAAATATGACTCAGGCCTCGATATTGGGATTTTTGGGATATTTAGAAAACTGCAGGGAGGTTTGGGACAAATGTTACCAAACGCCGCTTTCAGTACTTGGCATATGTTGGGCATAAAAGTGTCGCAATTTCAAACTGCGAATACGTGCAGAGAGCCAGAATTTGGCTCCAAAACATGGCTAAGGCCTCGAAATTGGGATATTTGGGATATTTTGAAAACTGCAGGGGACTTTGTTTAAAATGTGACTCACTGCTGCTCTCAGTACTTGGCATATGTTGGGTATAAAACTCGTAATTTCAAACTGCGAATACGTGCAGAGAACCAGAATTTGGCTCCAAAATATGGCTCAGGCCTCGAAATTGGGATATTTGGAATATTTCGAAAACTGCAGAGGAGTTTGTGCAATATGTGACTCACTGCCGCTTTCAGGACATGGCATATGTTGGGTATAAAAAGTCGTAATTCCAAACTGCGAATACGTGCAGAGAGCCAGAATTTGGCTCCAAAATATGGCTCAGACCTCGAAATTGAGATGTTTGGGATATTTTAAAAACTGCAGGGGGGATTGGGACAAATGTTACCAAACGCCGCTTTCAGTACTTGGCATATGTTGGGCATAAAAAAGTCGCAATTTCAAACTGCGAATACGTGCAGAGAGCCAGAATTTGGCTCAAAAACATGGCTAAGGCCTCGAAATTGGGATATTTGGGATATTTTGAAAACGAAGGGGAGTTTGTGCAAAATGTGACTCACTGCTGCTCTCAGTACTTGGCATATGTTGGGCATAAAACTCGTAATTTCAAACTGCGAATACGTGCAGAGAGCCAGAATTTGGCTCCAAAACATGGCTATGGCCTCGAAATAGGGATATTTGGGGTATTTTGAAAACTGCAGGGGATTTGTGCAAAATGTGACTCACTGCCGCTTTCAGGACTTGGCATATGTTGGGTATAAAAAGTCGTAATTCCAAACTGCGAATACGTGCAGAGAGCCAGAATTTGGCTTAAAAATATAGCTCAGGCCTCGAAATTGGGATGTTTGGGATATTTTGAAAACTGCAGGGGGGAAGGAGACAAATGTGACCAAACGCATTGGCATATGTTGGATATAAAAAAGTCGTAATTTCAAACTGCGAATACGTGCAGAGAGCCAGAATTTGGCTACAAAATATGGCTCAGGCCTCGAAATTGGGATGTTTGGGATATTTTGAAAACTGCAGGGGAGTTTGCGCAAATTGTGACTCACTGCCACTTTCAGTACTTGGCATATGTTGGGTATAAAAAGTCGTAATATCAAAATATGAATACGTGCAGAGAGCCAGACGTTGGCTCCAAATTATGACTCAGGCCTCGATATTGGGATGTTTGGGATATTTAGAAAATTGCAGGGAGGATTGGGACAAATGTGACTAAACGCCGCTTTCAGTACATGGCATATGTTGTGTATAAAAAAGTCGCAATTTCAAACTGCGAGAACGTGCAAAGAGCCAGAATTTGGCTCCAAAACATTGCTAAAGCCTCGAAATTGGGATATTTGGGATATTTTAAAAACTGCAGGGGAGTTTGTGCAAAATGTGACTCACTGCTGCTTTCAGTACTAGGCATATATTGGGTATAAAAAGTCGTAATTTCAAACTGCGAATACGTGTAGAGAGCCAGAATTTGGCTCCAAAATATGGTTCAGGCCTCGAAATTGGGATATTTGGAATATTTCGAAAACTGCAGGGGAGTTTGTGCAAAATGTGACTCACTGCTACTTTTAGGACTTGGCATATGTTGGGTATAAAAAGTCATAAATTCAATCTGCGAATACGTGCATAGAGCCAGAATTTGGCTCCAAAATATTGCTCTGGCCTCGAAATTGGGATATTTGGGACATTTTGAAAACTGCAGGGGAGTTTGTGCAAAATGTGACTCACTGCTGCTTTCAGTACTTGGCATATGTTGGGTATAAAAAGTCGTAATTTCAATCTGCGAATACGTGCAGAGAGCCAGAATTTGGCAACGAAATATGGCTCAGGCCTCGAAATTGGGATATTTGGAATATTTCGAAAACTGCAGGGGAGTTTGTGCAAAATGTGACTCACTGCTACTTTCAGGACTTGGCATATGTTGGGTATAAAAAGTCATAAATTCAATCTGCGAATACGTGCATAGAGCCAGAATTTGGCTCCAAAATATTGCTCAGGCCTCGAAATTGGGATATTTTGAAAACTGCAGGGGAGTTTGTGCAAAATATGACTCACTGCTGCTTTCAGTACTTGGCATATGTTGGGTATAAAAAGTCGTAATTTCAATCTGCGAATACGTGCAGAGAGCCAGAATTTGGCAACGAAATATGGCTCAGGCCTCGAAATTGGGATATTTGGAATATTTCGAAAACTGCAGGGGAGTTTGTGCAAAATGTGACTCACTGCCGCTTACAGGACTTGGCATATGTTGGGTATAAAAAGTCATAATATCAAAATATGAATACGTGCAGAGAGCCAGACGTTGGCTCCAAATTATGACTCAGGCCTCGATATTGGGATGTTTGGGATATTTAGAAAATTGCAGGGAGGATTGGGACAAATGTGACCAAACGCCGCTTTCAGTACTTGGCTTATGTTGGGTATAAAAAAGTCGCAATTTCGAACTGCGAATACGTGCAGAGAGCGAGAATTTGGCTACAAAATATGGCTCAGGCCTCGAAATTTGGATGTTTGGGATATTTTGAAAATTGCAGGGGAGTTTGCGCAAAATGTGACTCACTGCCACTTTCAGTACTTGGCATATGTTGGGTAAAAAAAGTCGTAATATCAAAATATGAATACGTGCAGAGAGCCAGACGTTGGCTCCAAAATATGACTCAGGCCTCGATATTGGGATTTTTGGGATATTTTGAAAACTGCAGGGAGGTTTGGGACAAATGTTACCAAACGCCGCTTTCAGTACTTGGCATATGTTGGGCATAAAAGTGTCGCAATTTCAAACTGCGAATACGTGCAGAGAGCCAGAATTTGGCTCCAAAACATGGCTAAGGCCTCGAAATTGGGATATTTGGGATATTTTGAAAACTGCAGGGGACTTTGTTTAAAATGTGACTCACTGCTGCTCTCAGTACTTGGCATATGTTGGGTATAAAACTCGTAATTTCAAACTGCGAATACGTGCAGAGAACCAGAATTTGGCTCCAAAATATGGCTCAGGCCTCGAAATTGGGATATTTGGAATATTTCGAAAACTGCAGAGGAGTTTGTGCAATATGTGACTCACTGCCGCTTTCAGGACATGGCATATGTTGGGTATAAAAAGTCGTAATTCCAAACTGCGAATACGTGCAGAGAGCCAGAATTTGGCTCCAAAATATGGCTCAGACCTCGAAATTGAGATGTTTGGGATATTTTAAAAACTGCAGGGGGGATTGGGACAAATGTTACCAAACGCCGCTTTCAGTACTTGGCATATGTTGGGCATAAAAAAGTCGCAATTTCAAACTGCGAATACGTGCAGAGAGCCAGAATTTGGCTCAAAAACATGGCTAAGGCCTCGAAATTGGGATATTTGGGATATTTTGAAAACGAAGGGGAGTTTGTGCAAAATGTGACTCACTGCTGCTCTCAGTACTTGGCATATGTTGGGCATAAAACTCGTAATTTCAAACTGCGAATACGTGCAGAGAGCCAGAATTTGGCTCCAAAACATGGCTATGGCCTCGAAATAGGGATATTTGGGGTATTTTGAAAACTGCAGGGGATTTGTGCAAAATGTGACTCACTGCCGCTTTCAGGACTTGGCATATGTTGGGTATAAAAAGTCGTAATTCCAAACTGCGAATACGTGCAGAGAGCCAGAATTTGGCTAAAAAATATAGCTCAGGCCTCGAAATTGGGATGTTTGGGATATTTTGAAAACTGCAGGGGGGAAGGAGACAAATGTGACCAAACGCATTGGCATATGTTGGATATAAAAAAGTCGTAATTTCAAACTGCGAATACGTGCAGAGAGCCAGAATTTGGCTACAAAATATGGCTCAGGCCTCGAAATTGGGATGTTTGGGATATTTTGAAAACTGCAGGGGAGTTTGCGCAAATTGTGACTCACTGCCACTTTCAGTACTTGGCATATGTTGGGTATAAAAAGTCGTAATATCAAAATATGAATACGTGCAGAGAGCCAGACGTTGGCTCCAAATTATGACTCAGGCCTCGATATTGGGATGTTTGGGATATTTAGAAAATTGCAGGGAGGATTGGGACAAATGTGACTAAACGCCGCTTTCAGTACATGGCATATGTTGTGTATAAAAAAGTCGCAATTTCAAACTGCGAGAACGTGCAAAGAGCCAGAATTTGGCTCCAAAACATTGCTAAAGCCTCGAAATTGGGTTATTTGGGATATTTTAAAAACTGCAGGGGAGTTTGTGCAAAATGTGACTCACTGCTGCTTTCAGTACTAGGCATATATTGGGTATAAAAAGTCGTAATTTCAAACTGCGAATACGTGTAGAGAGCCAGAATTTGGCTCCAAAATATGGTTCAGGCCTCGAAATTGGGATATTTGGAATATTTCGAAAACTGCAGGGGAGTTTGTGCAAAATGTGACTCACTGCTACTTTTAGGACTTGGCATATGTTGGGTATAAAAAGTCATAAATTCAATCTGCGAATACGTGCATAGAGCCAGAATTTGGCTCCAAAATATTGCTCTGGCCTCGAAATTGGGATATTTGGGATATTTTGAAAACTGCAGGGGAGTTTGTGCAAAATGTGACTCACTGCTGCTTTCAGTACTTGGCATATGTTGGGTATAAAAAGTCGTAATTTCAATCTGCGAATACGTGCAGAGAGCCAGAATTTGGCAACGAAATATGGCTCAGGCCTCGAAATTGGGATATTTGGAATATTTCGAAAACTGCAGGGGAGTTTGTGCAAAATGTGACTCACTGCTACTTTCAGGACTTGGCATATGTTGGGTATAAAAAGTCATAAATTCAATCTGCGAATACGTGCATAGAGCCAGAATTTGGCTCCAAAATATTGCTCAGGCCTCGAAATTGGGATATTTTGAAAACTGCAGGGGAGTTTGTGCAAAATATGACTCACTGCTGCTTTCAGTACTTGGCATATGTTGGGTATAAAAAGTCGTAATTTCAATCTGCGAATACGTGCAGAGAGCCAGAATTTGGCAACGAAATATGGCTCAGGCCTCGAAATTGGGATATTTAGAATATTTCGAAAACTGCAGGGGAGTTTGTGCAAAATGTGACTCACTGCCGCTTACAGGACTTGGCATATGTTGGGTATAAAAAGTCATAATATCAAAATATGAATACGTGCAGAGAGCCAGACGTTGGCTCCAAATTATGACTCAGGCCTCGATATTGGGATGTTTGGGATATTTAGAAAATTGCAGGGAGGATTGGGACAAATGTGACCAAACGCCGCTTTCAGTACTTGGCTTATGTTGGGTATAAAAAAGTCGCAATTTCGAACTGCGAATACGTGCAGAGAGCGAGAATTTGGCTACAAAATATGGCTCAGGCCTCGAAATTGGGATGTTTGGGATATTTTGAAAACTGCAGGGGGGAAGGAGACAAATGTGACCAAACGCATTGGCATATGTTGATTATAAAAAAGTCGTAATTTCATACTGCGAATACGTGCAGAGAGCCAGAATTTGGCTCCAAAATATGACTCAGGTCTCGAAATTGGGATATTTGGGATATTTTGAAAACTGCAGGGGAGTTTGTGCAAAATGGGACTCACTGCTTCTTTCAGTACTTGGCATATGTTGGGTATAAAAAGTCGTAATTTCAAACTGCGAATACGTTCAGAGAGCCAGAATTTTGCTCCAAAATATGGCTCAGGCCTCGAAATTGGGATATTTGGAATATTTCGAAAACTGCAGGGGAGTTTGCGCAAATTGTGACTCACTGCCACTTTCAGTACTTGGCATATGTTGGGTATAAAAAGTCGTAATATCAAAATATGAATACGTGCAGAGAGCCAGACGTTGGCTCCAAATTATGACTCAGGCCTCGATATTGGGATGTTTGGGATATTTAGAAAATTGCAGGGAGGATTGGGACAAATGTGACTAAACTCCGCTTTCAGTACTTGGCATATGTTGGGTATAAAAAAGTCGCAATTTCAAACTGCGAGAACGTGCAAAGAGCCAGAATTTGGCTCCAAAACATTGCTAAAGCCTCGAAATTGGGATATTTGGGATATTTTAAAAACTGCAGGGGAGTTTGTGCAAAATGTGACTCACTGCTGCTTTCAGTACTAGGCATATATTGGGTATAAAAAGTCGTAATTTCAAACTGCGAATACGTGTAGAGAGCCAGAATTTGGCTCCAAAATATGGTTCAGGCCTCGAAATTGGGATATTTGGAATATTTCGAAAACTGCAGGGGAGTTTGTGCAAAATGTGACTCACTGCTACTTTCAGGACTTGGCATATGTTGGGTATAAAAAGTCATAAATTCAATCTGCGAATACGTGCATAGAGCAAGAATTTGGCTCCAATATATTGCTCAGGCCTCGAAATTGGGATATTTGGGATATTTTGAAAACTGCAGGGGAGTTTGTGCAAAATGTGACTCACTGCTGCTTTCAGTACTTGGCATATGTTGGGTATAAAAAGTCGTAATTTCAATCTGCGAATACGTGCAGAGAGCCAGAATTTGGCTACGAAATATGGCTAAGGCCTCGAAATTGGGATATTTGGAATATTTCGAAAACTGCAGGGGAGTTTGTGCAAAATGTGACTCACTGCCGCTTACAGGACTTGGCATAAGTTGGGTATAAAAAGTCGTAAATTCTATCTGCGAATACGTGCATAGAGCCAGAATTTGGCTCCAAAATATGGCTCAGGCCTCGAAATTGGGATGTTTAGGATATTTTGAAAACTGCAGGGAGGTTTGTGACAAATATGACCAAACGCCGCTTTCAGTACTTGGCATATGTGGGGTATATAAATCCATAATTTCAAACTGCGAATACGTGCAGAGAGCCAGAATTTGGCTCCAAAATAAGGCTCAGGCCTCGAAATTGGGATGTTTGGGATATTTTGAAAACTGCAGGGGAGTTTGTGCAAAATGTGACTCACTGCTGCTTTCAGTACTTGGCATATATTGGGTATAAAAATCGTAATTTCAAACTACGAATACGTGTAGAGAGCCAGAATTTGGCTACAAAATATAGCTCAGGCCTCGAAATTGGGATATTTGGAATATTTCAAAAACTGCAGGGGAGTTTGTGCAAAATGTGACTAACTGCCGGTTTCAGAACTTGGCATAAGTTGTGTATAAAAATTCGTAAATTCAATCTGCGAATACGTGCATAGAGCCAGAATTTGGCTCCAAAATATGGCTCAGGCCTCGAAATTGGGATGTTTAGGGTATTTTGAAAACTGCAGGGAGGTTTAGGACAAATATGACCAAACGCCGCTTTCAGTACTTGGTATATGTTGGGTATATAAACCGTAATTTTAAACTGCGAATACGTGCAGAGAGCCAGAATTTGGCTCCAAAATATGGCTCAGGCTTTGAAATTGGGATGTTTGGGATATTTTGAAAACTGCAGGGGGGATTGAGACAAATGTGACCAAACGCAATGGCATATGTTGGGTATAAAAAAAGTCGTAATTTCAAAATGCGAATACGTGCAGAGAGCCAGAATTTGGCTCCAAAATATGACTCAGGTCTCGAAATTGGGATATTTGGGATATTTTGAAAACTGCAGGGGAGTTTGTGCAAAATGTGACTCACTGCTTCTTTCAGTACTTGGCATATGTTGGGTATAAAAAGTCGTAATTTCACACTGCGAATAC
The DNA here is from genome assembly GCF_040958095.1 of Procambarus clarkii. Classification (NCBI taxonomy): domain Eukaryota; kingdom Metazoa; phylum Arthropoda; class Malacostraca; order Decapoda; family Cambaridae; genus Procambarus; species Procambarus clarkii. Next base: position 3,659,440 of record NC_091159.1, read on the forward strand.
GTTCAGAGATCCAGAATTTTGCTCCAAAATATGGCTCAGGCCTCGAAATTGGGATATTTGGAATATTTCGAAAACTGCTGGGGAGTTTGTGCAAAATGTGACTCACAGCCGCTTTCAGGACGTGGCATATCTTGGGTATAAAAATTCGTAAATTCAATCTGCGAATACGTGCATAGAGCAAGAATTTGGCTCCAAAATATGGCTCAGGCCTCGAAATTGGGATGTTTAGGGTATTTTGAAAACTGCAGGGAGGTTTAGGACAAATATGACCAAACGCCGCTTTCAGTACTAGGTATATGTTGGGTATATAAAGCCGTAATTTCAAACTGCGAATACGTGCAGAGAGCCAGAATTTGGCTCCAAAATATGGCTCAGGCCTTGAAATTGGGATGTTTGGGATATTTTGAAAACTGCAGGGGGGATTGAGACAAATGTGACCAAACGCAATGGCATATGTTGGGTATAAAAAAGTCGTAACTTCAAAATGCGAATACGTGCAGAGAGCCAGAATTTGGCTCCAAAATATGGCTCAGGCCTCGAAATTAGGATATTTGGAATATTTCGAAAACTGCTGGGGAGTTTGTACAAAATGTGACTCACAGCCGCTTTCAGGACTTGGCATATCTTGGGTATAAAAAGTCGTAATTTCAAACTGCGAATACGTGCAGAGAGCCAGAATTTGGCTCCAAAATATGGTTCAGGCCTCGAAATTGGGATGTTTGGGATATTTTCAAAACAGCAGGGGGGATTGAGACAAATGTGACCAAACGCAATGGCATATGTTGGGTATAAAAGTCGTAATTTCAAAATGCGAATACGTGCAGAGATCCAGAATTTGGCTACAAAATATGGCTCAGGCCTCGAAATTGGGATGTTTGGGATATTTTGAAAACTGCAGGGGAGTTTGCGCAAATTGTGACTCACTGCCACTTTCAGTACTTGGCATATGTTGGGTATAAAAAGTCGTAATATCAAAATATGAATACGTGCAGAGAGCCAGACGTTGGCTCCAAATTATGACTCAGGCCTCGATATTGGGATGTTTGGGATATTTAGAAAATTGCAGGGAGGATTGGGACAAATGTGATTAAACGCCGCTTTCAGTACTTGGCATATGTTGGGTATAAAAAAGTCGCAATTTCGAACTGCGAATACGTGCAGAGAGCGAGAATTTGGCTACAAAATATGGCTCAGGCCTCGAAATTGGGATGTTTGGGATATTTTGAAAACTGCAGGGGGGAAGGAGACAAATGTGACCAAACGCATTGGCATATGTTGATTATAAAAAAGTCGTAATTTCAATTTGCGAATACGTGCAGAGAGCCAGAATATGGCTCCAAAATATGACTCAGGTCTCGAAATTGGGATATTTGGGATATTTTGAAAACTGCAGGGGAGTTTGTGCAAAATGGGACTCACTGCTTCTTTCAGTACTTGGCATATGTTGGGTATAAAAAGTCGTAATTTCAAACTGCGAATACGTTCAGAGAGCCAGAATTTTGCTCCAAAATATGGCTCAGGCCTCGAAATTGGGATATTTGGAATATTTCGAAAACTGCTGGGGAGTTTGTGCAAAATGTGACTCACAGCCGCTTTCAGGACTTGGCATATCTTGGGTATTAGAAGTCGTAATTTCAAACTGCGAATACGTGCAGAGAGCCAGAATTTGGCTCCAAAATATGGTTCAGGCCTCGAAATTGGGATGTTTGGGATATTTTCAAAACAGCAGGGGGGATTGAGACAAATGTGACCAAACGCAATGGCATATGTTGGGTATAAAAGTCGTAATTTCAAAATGCGAATACGTGCAGAGATCCAGAATTTGGCTACAAAATATGGCTCAGGCCTCGAAATTGGGATGTTTGGGATATTTTGAAAACTGCAGGGGAGTTTGCGCAAATTGTGACTCACTGCCACTTTCAGTACTTGGCATATGTTGGGTATAAAAAGTCGTAATATCAAAATATGAATACGTGCAGAGAGCCAGACGTTGGCTCCAAATTATGACTCAGGCCTCGATATTGGGATGTTTGGGATATTTAGAAAATTGCAGGGAGGATTGGGACAAATGTGACTAAACGCCGCTTTCAGTACTTGGCACATGTTGGGTATAAAAAAGTCGCAATTTCAAACTGCGAGAACGTGCAAAGAGCCAGAATTTGGCTCCAAAACATTGCTAAAGCCTCGAAATTGGGATATTTGGGATATTTTAAAAACTGCAGGGGAGTTTGTGCAAAATGTGACTCACTGCTGCTCTCAGTACTAGGCATATATTGGGTATAAAAAGTCGTAATTTCAAACTGCGAATACGTGTAGAGAGCCAGAATTTGGCTCCAAAATATGGTTCAGGCCTCGAAATTGGGATATATGGAATATTTCGAAAACTGCAGGGGAGTTTGTGCAAAATGTGACTCACTGCTGCTTTCAGTACTTGGCATATGTTGGGTATAAAAAGTCGTAATTTCAATCTGCGAATACGTGCAGAGAGCCAGAATTTGGCTACGAAATATGGCTCAGGCCTCGAAATTGGGATATTTGGAATATTTCGAAAACTGCAGGGGAGTTTGTGCAAAATGTGACTCACTGCCGCTTACAGGACTTGGCATATGTTGGGTATAAAAAGTCGTAAATTCTATCTGCGAATACGTGCATAGAGCCAGAATTTGGCTCCAAAATATGGCTCAGGCCTCGAAATTGGGATGTTTAGGATATTTTGAAAACTGCAGGGAGGTTTGGGACAAATATTACCAAACACCGCTTTCAGTACTTGGCATATGTGGGGTATATAAATCCATAATTTCAAACTGCGAATACGTGCAGAGAGCCAGAATTTGGCTCCAAAATATGGCTCAGGCCTCGAAATTGGGATGTTTGGGATATTTTGAAAACTGCAGGGGAGTTTGTGCAAAATGTGACTCACTGCTGCTTTCAGTACTTGGCATATATTGGGTATAAAACTCGTAATTTCAAACTACGAATACGTGCAGAGAGCCAGAATTTGGCTACAAAATATGGCTCAGGCCTCGAAATTGAGATATTTGGAATATTTCGAAAACTGCAGGGGAGTTTGTGCAAAATGTGACTCACTGCCGGTTTCAGAACTTGGCATATGTTGTGTATAAAAATTCGTAAATTCGATCTGCGAATACGTGCATAGAGCCAGAATTTGGCTCCAAAATATGGCTCAGGCCTTGAAATTGGGATGTTTGGGATATTTTGAAAACTGCAGGGGGGATTGAGACAAATGTGACCAAACGCAATGGCATATGTTGGGTATAAAAAATTCGTAATTTCAAAATGCGAATACGTGCAGAGAGCCAGAATTTGGCTCCAAAATATGGCTCAGGCCTCGAAATTGGGATGTTTGGGATATTTTGAAAACTGCAGGGGAGTTTGTGCAAAATGTGACTCACTGCTTCTTTCAGTACTTGGCATATGTTGGGTATAAAAAGTCGTAATTTCAAACTGCGAATACGTTCAGAGAGCCAGAATTTTGCTCCAAAATATGGCTCAGGCCTCGAAATTGGGATATATGGAATATTTCGAAAACTGCTGGTGCAAAATGTGACTCACAGCCGCTTTCAGGACTTGGCATATCTTGGGTATAAAAAGTCGTAAATTCAATCTGCGAATACGTGCATAGAGCAAGAATTTGGCTCCAAAATATGGCTCAGGCCTCGAAATTGGGATGTTTAGGATATTTTGAAAACTGCAGGGAGGTTTTGGACAAATATGACCAAACGCCGCTTTCAGTACTTGGCATATGTTGGGTATATAAAGCCGTAATTTCAAACTGCGAATACGTGCAGAGAGCCAGAATTTGGGTCCAAAATATGGCTCAGGCCTTGAAATTGGGATGTTTGGGATATTTTGAAAACTGCAGGGGGGATTGAGACAAATGTGACCAAACGCATTGGCATATGTTTGGTATAAAAAAGTCGTAATTTCAAAATGCGAATACGTGCAGAGAGCCAGAATTTGGCTCCAAAATATGGCTCAGGCCTTGAAATTGGGATGTTTGGGATATTTTGAAAACTGCAGGGGGGATTGAGACAAATGTGACCAAACGCATTGGCATATGTTTGGTATAAAAAAGTCGTAATTTCAAAATGCGAATACGTGCAGAGAGCCAGAATTTGGCTCCAAAATATGGCTCAGGCCTCGATATTGGGATGTTTGGGATATTTAGAAAATTGCAGGGAGGATTGGGACAAATGTGACCAAACGCCGCTTTCAGTACTTGGCATATGTTGGGTATAAAAAAGTCGCAATTTTGAACTGCGAATACGTGCAGAGAGCGAGAATTTGGCTACAAAATATGGCTCAGGCCTCGAAATTGGGATGTTTGGGATATTTTAAAAACTGCAGGGGGGAAGGAGACAAATGTGACCAAACGCATTGGCATATGTTGGTTATAAAAAAGTCGTAATTTCAAACTGCGAATACGTGCAGAGAGCCAGAATTTGGCTCCAAAATATGGCTCAGGTCTCGAAATTGGGATATTTGGGATATTTCGAAAACTGCAGGGGAGTTTGTGCAAAATGTGACTCAAAGCCGCTTTCAGGACTTGGCATATCTTGGGTATAAAAAGTCGTAAATTCAATCTGCGAATACGTGCATAGAGCAAGAATTTGGCTCCAAAATATGGCTCAGGCCTCGAAATTGGGATGTTTGGGATATTTTGAAAACTGCAGGGGTGATTGAGACAAATGTGACCAAACTTATTGGCATATGTTGGGTATAAAAGTCGTAATTTCAAACAGCGAATACGTGCAGAGATCCAGAATTTGGCTACAAAATATGGCTCAGGCCTCGAAATTGGGATGTTTTGGATATTTTGAAAACTGCAGGGGGTGTTTGTGCAAAATTTGACTCACTGCTGCTTTCAGTACTTGGCATATGTTGCGTATAAAACTCGTAATTTCAAACTGCGAATACGTGCAGAGATCCAGAATTATGCTACAAAATATGGCTCAGGCCTCGAAATTGGGATGTTTGGGATATTTTGAAAACTGCAGGGGAGTTTGCGCAAATTGTGACTCACTGCCACTTTCAGTACTTGGCATATGTTGGGTATAAAAAGTCGTAATATCAAAATATGAATACGTGCAGAGAGCCAGACGTTGGCTCGAAATTATGACTCAGGCCTCGATATTGGGATGTTTGGGATATTTAGAAGATTGCAGGGAGGATTGGGACAAATGTGACTAAACGCCGCTTTCAGTACTTGGCATATGTTGGGTATAAAAAAGTCGCAATTTCAAAGGGCGAGAACGTGCAAAGAGCCAGAATTTGGCTCCAAAACATTGCTAAAGCCTCGAAATTGGGATATTTGGGATGTTTTGAAAACTGCTGGGGAGTTTGTGCAAAATGTGACTCACTGCTGCTTTCAGTATTAGGCATATATTGGGTATAAAAAGTCGTAATTTCAAACTGCGAATACGTGTAGGGAGCCAGAATTTGACTCCAAAATATGGTTCAGGCCTCGAAATTGGGATATTTGGAATATTTCGAAAGCTGCAGGGGAGTTTGTGCAAAATGTGACTCACTGCTACTTTCAGGACTTGGCATATGTTGGGTATAAAAAGTCATAAATTCAATCTGCGAATACGTGCATAGAGCCAGAATTTGGCTCCAAAATATTGCTCAGGCCTCGAAATTGGGATATTTGGGATGTTTTGAAAACTGCAGGGGAGTTCGTGCAAAATGTGACTCACTGCTGCTTTCTGTACTTGGCATATGTTGGGTATAAAAAGTCGTAATTTCAATCTGCGAATACGTGCAGAGAGCCAGAATTTGGCTACGAAATATGGCTCAGGCCTCGAAATTGGGATATTTGGAATATGTCGAAAACTGCAGGGGAGTTTGTGCAAAATGTGACTCACTGCCGCTAACAGGACTTGGCATATGTTGGGTATAAAAAGTCGTAAATTCTATCTGCGAATACGTGCATAGAGCCAGAATTTGGCTCCAAAATATGGCTCAGGCCTTGAAATTGGGATGTTTAGGATATTTTGAAAACTGCAGGGAGGTTTGGGACAAATATTACCAAACGCCGCTTTCAGTACTTGGTATATGTTGGGTATATAAAGCCGTAATTTCAAACTGCGAATACGTGCAGAGAGCCAGAATTTGGCTCCAAAATATGCCTCAGGCCTTGAAATTGGAATGTTTGGGATATTTTGAAAACTGCAGGGGGGATTGAGACAAATGTGACCAAACGCAATGGCATATGTTGGGTATAAAAAATTCGTAATTTCAAACTGCGAATACGTTCAGAGAGCCAGAATTTTGCTCCAAAATATGGCTCAGGCCTCGAAATTGGGATATTTGGAATATTTCGAAAACTGCTGGTGCAAAATGTGACTCACAGCCGCTTTCAGGACTTGGCATATCTTGGGTATAAAAAGTCGTAAATTCAATCTGCGAATATGTGCATAGAGCAAGAATTTGGCTCCAAAATATGGCTCAGGCCTCGAAATTGGGATGTTTAGGATATTTTGAAAACTGCAGGGAGGTTTGGGACAAATATAACCAAACGCCGCTTTCAGTACTTGGCATATGTTGGGTATATAAAGCCGTAATTTCAAACTGCGAATACGTGCAGAGAGCCAGAATTTGGCTCCAAAATATGGCTCAGGCCTTGAAATTGGGATGTTTGGGATATTTTGAAAACTGCAGGGGGGATTGAGACAAATGTGACCAAACGCATTGGCATATGTTGGGTATAAAAAGTCGTAATATCAAAATATAAATACGTGCAGAGAGCCAGACGTTGGCTCCAAATTATGACTCAGGTCTCGATATTGGGATGTTTGGGATATTTAGAAAAATGCAGGGAGGATTGGGACAAATGTGACCAAACGCCGCTTTCAGTACTTTGCATATGTTGGGTATAAAATTCGCAATTTCGAACTGCGAATACGTGCAGAGAGCAAGAATTTGGCTACAAAATATGGCTCAGGCCTCGAAATTGGGATGTTTGGGATATTTTAAAAACTGCAGGGGGGAAGGAGACAAATGTGACCAAACGCATTGGCATATGTTGGTTATAAAAAAGTCGTAATTTCAAACTGCGAATACGTGCAGAGAGCCAGAATTTGGCTCCAAAATATGGCTCAGGTCTTGAAATTGGGATATTTGGGATATTTCGAAAACGGCAGGGGAGTTTGTGCAAAATGTGACTCAAAGCCGCTTTCAGGACTTGGCATATCTTGGGTATAAAAAGTCGTAAATTCAATCTGCGAATACGTGCATAGAGCAAGAATTTGGCTCCAAAATATGGCTCAGGCCTCGAAATTGGGATGTTTGGGATATTTTGAAAACTGCAGGGGTGATTAAGACAAATGTGACCAAACTTTTTGGCATATGTTGGGTATAAAAGTCGTAATTTCAAACAGCGAATACGTGCAGAGATCCAGAATTTGGCTACAAAATATGGCTCAGGCCTCGAAATTAGGATGTTTTGGATATTTTGAAAACTGCAGGGGATTTTGTGCAAAATTTGACTCACTGCTGCTTTCAGTACTTGGCATATGTTGGGTATAAAACTCGTAATTTCAAACTGCGAATACGTGCAGAGATCCAGAATTAGGCTACAAAATATGGCTCAGGCCTCGAAATTGGGATATTTGGAATATTTCGAAAACTGCAGGGGAGTTTGTGCAAAATGTGACTCAAAGCCGCTTTCAGGACTTGGCATATCTTGGGTATAAAAAGTCGTAAATTCAATCTGCGAATACGTGCATAGAGCAAGAATTTGGCTCCAAAATATGGCTCAGGCCTCGAAATTGGGATGTTTAGGATATTTTGAAAACTGCAGGGAGGTTTGGGACAAATATGACCAAACGCCGCTTTCAGTACTTGGCATATGTTGGGTATACAAAGCCGTAATTTCAAACTGCGAATACGTGCAGAGAGCCAGAATTTGGCTCCAAAATATGGTTCTGGCCTCGAAATTGGGATGTTTGGGATATTTTGAAAACTGTAGGGGTGATTGAGACAATTGTGACCAAACTTATTGGCATATGTTGGGTATAAAAGTCGTAATTTCAAACAGCGAATACGTGCAGAGATCCAAAATTTGGCTACAAAATATGGCTCAGGCCTCGAAATTGGGATGTTTGGGATATTTTGAAAACTGCAGGGGAGTTTGCGCAAATTGTGACTCACTGCCACTTTCAGTACTTGGCATATGTTGGGTATAAAAAGTCGTAATATCAAAATATGAATACGTGCAGAGAGCCAGACGTTGGCTCGAAATTATGACTCAAGGCCTCGATATTGGGATGTTTGGGATATTTAGAAAATTGCAGGGAGGATTGGGACAAATGTTACCAAACGCCGCTTTCAGTACTTGGCATATGTTGGGTATAAAACTCGTAATTTCAAACTGCGAATACGTGCAGAGATCCAGAATTAGGCTACAAAATATGGCTCAGGCCTCGAAATTGGGATATTTGGAATATTTCGAAAACTGCAGGGGAGTTTGTGCAAAATGTGACTCAAAGCCGCTTTCAGGACTTGGCATATCTTGGGTATAAAAAGTCGTAAATTCAATCTGCGAATACGTGCATAGAGCAAGAATTTGGCTCCAAAATATGGCTCAGGCCTCGAAATTGGGATGTTTAGGATATTTTGAAAACTGCAGGGAGGTTTGGGACAAATATGACCAAACGCCGCTTTCAGTACTTGGCATATGTTGGGTATACAAAGCCGTAATTTCAAACTGCGAATACGTGCAGAGAGCCAGAATTTGGCTCCAAAATATGGTTCTGGCCTCGAAATTGGGATGTTTGGGATATTTTGAAAACTGCAGGGGAGTTTGCGCAAATTGTGACTCACTGCCACTTTCAGTACTTGGCATATGTTGGGTATAAAAAGTCGTAATATCAAAATATGAATACGTGCAGAGAGCCAGACGTTGGCTCGAAATTATGACTCAGGCCTCGATATTGGGATGTTTGGGATATTTAGAAAATTGCAGGGATGATTGGGACAAATGTTACCAAACGCCGCTTTCAGTACTTGGCATATGTTGGGTATAAAAAAGTCGCAATTTCAAAGTGCGAGAACGTGCAAAGAGCCAGAATTTGGCTACAAAACATTGCTAAAGCCTCGAAATTGGGATATTTGGGATATTTTAAAAACTGCTGGGGAGTTTGTGCAAAATGTGACTCACTGCTGCTTTCAGTATTAGGCATATATTGGGTATAAAAAGTCGTAATTTCAAACTGCGAATACGTGTAGAGAGCCAGAATTTGGCTCCAAAATATGGTTCAGGCCTCGAAATTGGGATATTTGGAATATTTCGAAAGCTGCAGGGGAGTTTGTGCAAAATGTGACTAACTGCTACTTTCAGGACTTGGCATATGTTGGGTATAAAATTCATAAATTCAATCTGCGAATACGTGCATAGAGCCAGAATTTGGCTCCAAAATATTGCTCAGGCCTCGAAATTGGGATATTTGGGATATTTTGAAAACTGCAGGGGAGTTTGTGCAAAATGTGACTCACTGCTGCTTTCAGTACTTGGCATATGTTGGGTATAAAAAGTCGTAATATCAAAATAAGAAAACGTGCAGAGAGCCAGAATTTGGCTCCAAAATATGGCTCAGGCCTCGAAATTGAGATGTTGGGGATATTTTGAAAACTGCAGGGGGGATTGGGACAGATGTGACCAAACGTCGCTTTCAGTACTTCGCATTTGTTGGGTATATAAAACCGTAATATCAAACTGCAAATACGTGCAGAGAGCCAGAATTTGGCTCAAAAATATGGCTCAGGCCTTGAAATTGAGATGTTTGGAATATTTTGAAAACTGCAGGGGAGATTGGGACAGATGTGACCAAACGCCGCTTTTAGTACTTGGCATATGTTGGGTATAAAAAGTAGTAATTTCAAACTGCGAATACGTGCAGAGAGCCAGAATTTGGCTACAATATATGGCTAAGGCCTCGAAATTGGGATGTTTGGGATATTTTGAAAACTGCAGGGGAGTTTGTGCAAAATGTGACTCACTGCTGCTTTCAGTACTTGGCATATGTTGGGTATAAAACTCGTAATTTCAAACTGCGAATACGTGCAGAGAGCCAGAATTTGGCTCCAAAATATGGCTCAGGCCTCGAAATTGGGATATTTGGAATATTTCGAAAAGTGCAGGGGAGTTTGTGCAAAATGTGACTCACTGCCGCTTTCAGGACTTGGCATATGTTGGGTATAAAAAGTCGTAATTCCAAACTGCGAATACGTGCAGAGAGCCAGAATTTGGCTCCAAAATATGGCTCAGGCCTCGAAATTGAGATGTTTGGGATATTTTGAAAACTGCAGGGGGGATTGGGACAGATGTGACCAAATGCTACAAAATATGGCTCAGGCCTCGAAATAGGGATGTTTGGGATATTTTGAAAACTGCAGGGGGGATTGAGACAAATGTGACAAAACGCATTGGCATATGTTGGATATAAAAAAGTCGTAATTTCAAACTGCGAATACGTGCAGAGAGCCAAAATTTGGCTACAAAATATGGCTCAGGCCTCGAAATTGGGATATTTGGAATATTTCGAAAACTGCAGGGGAGTTTGTGCAAAATGTGACTCACTGCCGCTTTCAGAACTTGGCATATGTTGGGTATAAAAAGTCGTAATTCCAAACTGCGAATACGTGCAGAGAGCCAGAATTTGGCTACAAAATATGGCTCAGGCCTCGAAATTGGGATATTTGGAATATTTCGAAAACTGCAGGGGAGTTTGTGCAAAATGTGACTCACTGCCACTCTCAGTACTTGGCATATGTTGGGTATAAAAAGTCGTAATATCAAAATATAAATACGTGCAGAGAGCCAGACGTTGGCTCCAAATTATGACTCAGGTCTCGATATTGGGATGTTTGGGATATTTAGAAAAATGCAGGGAGGATTGGGACAAATGTGACCAAACGCCGCTTTCAGTACTTTGCATATGTTGGGTATAAAATTCGCAATTTCGAACTGCGAATACGTGCAGAGAGCAAGAATTTGGCTACAAAATATGGCTCAGGCCTCGAAATTGGGATGTTTGGGATATTTTAAAAACTGCAGGGGGGAAGGAGACAAATGTGACCAAACGCATTGGCATATGTTGGTTATAAAAAAGTCGTAATTTCAAACTGCGAATACGTGCAGAGAGCCAGAATTTGGCTCCAAAATATGGCTCAGGTCTTGAAATTGGGATATTTGGGATATTTCGAAAACGGCAGGGGAGTTTGTGCAAAATGTGACTCAAAGCCGCTTTCAGGACTTGGCATATCTTGGGTATAAAAAGTCGTAAATTCAATCTGCGAATACGTGCATAGAGCAAGAATTTGGCTCCAAAATATGGCTCAGGCCTCGAAATTGGGATGTTTGGGATATTTTGAAAACTGCAGGGGTGATTAAGACAAATGTGACCAAACTTTTTGGCATATGTTGGGTATAAAAGTCGTAATTTCAAACAGCGAATACGTGCAGAGATCCAGAATTTGGCTACAAAATATGGCTCAGGCCTCGAAATTAGGATGTTTTGGATATTTTGAAAACTGCAGGGGATTTTGTGCAAAATTTGACTCACTGCTGCTTTCAGTACTTGGCATATGTTGGGTATAAAACTCGTAATTTCAAACTGCGAATACGTGCAGAGATCCAGAATTAGGCTACAAAATATGGCTCAGGCCTCGAAATTGGGATATTTGGAATATTTCGAAAACTGCAGGGGAGTTTGTGCAAAATGTGACTCAAAGCCGCTTTCAGGACTTGGCATATCTTGGGTATAAAAAGTCGTAAATTCAATCTGCGAATACGTGCATAGAGCAAGAATTTGGCTCCAAAATATGGCTCAGGCCTCGAAATTGGGATGTTTAGGATATTTTGAAAACTGCAGGGAGGTTTGGGACAAATATGACCAAACGCCGCTTTCAGTACTTGGCATATGTTGGGTATACAAAGCCGTAATTTCAAACTGCGAATACGTGCAGAGAGCCAGAATTTGGCTCCAAAATATGGTTCTGGCCTCGAAATTGGGATGTTTGGGATATTTTGAAAACTGTAGGGGTGATTGAGACAATTGTGACCAAACTTATTGGCATATGTTGGGTATAAAAGTCGTAATTTCAAACAGCGAATACGTGCAGAGATCCAAAATTTGGCTACAAAATATGGCTCAGGCCTCGAAATTGGGATGTTTGGGATATTTTGAAAACTGCAGGGGAGTTTGCGCAAATTGTGACTCACTGCCACTTTCAGTACTTGGCATATGTTGGGTATAAAAAGTCGTAATATCAAAATATGAATACGTGCAGAGAGCCAGACGTTGGCTCGAAATTATGACTCAAGGCCTCGATATTGGGATGTTTGGGATATTTAGAAAATTGCAGGGAGGATTGGGACAAATGTTACCAAACGCCGCTTTCAGTACTTGGCATATGTTGGGTATAAAACTCGTAATTTCAAACTGCGAATACGTGCAGAGATCCAGAATTAGGCTACAAAATATGGCTCAGGCCTCGAAATTGGGATATTTGGAATATTTCGAAAACTGCAGGGGAGTTTGTGCAAAATGTGACTCAAAGCCGCTTTCAGGACTTGGCATATCTTGGGTATAAAAAGTCGTAAATTCAATCTGCGAATACGTGCATAGAGCAAGAATTTGGCTCCAAAATATGGCTCAGGCCTCGAAATTGGGATGTTTAGGATATTTTGAAAACTGCAGGGAGGTTTGGGACAAATATGACCAAACGCCGCTTTCAGTACTTGGCATATGTTGGGTATACAAAGCCGTAATTTCAAACTGCGAATACGTGCAGAGAGCCAGAATTTGGCTCCAAAATATGGTTCTGGCCTCGAAATTGGGATGTTTGGGATATTTTGAAAACTGCAGGGGAGTTTGCGCAAATTGTGACTCACTGCCACTTTCAGTACTTGGCATATGTTGGGTATAAAAAGTCGTAATATCAAAATATGAATACGTGCAGAGAGCCAGACGTTGGCTCGAAATTATGACTCAGGCCTCGATATTGGGATGTTTGGGATATTTAGAAAATTGCAGGGATGATTGGGACAAATGTTACCAAACGCCGCTTTCAGTACTTGGCATATGTTGGGTATAAAAAAGTCGCAATTTCAAAGTGCGAGAACGTGCAAAGAGCCAGAATTTGGCTACAAAACATTGCTAAAGCCTCGAAATTGGGATATTTGGGATATTTTAAAAACTGCTGGGGAGTTTGTGCAAAATGTGACTCACTGCTGCTTTCAGTATTAGGCATATATTGGGTATAAAAAGTCGTAATTTCAAACTGCGAATACGTGTAGAGAGCCAGAATTTGGCTCCAAAATATGGTTCAGGCCTCGAAATTGGGATATTTGGAATATTTCGAAAGCTGCAGGGGAGTTTGTGCAAAATGTGACTAACTGCTACTTTCAGGACTTGGCATATGTTGGGTATAAAATTCATAAATTCAATCTGCGAATACGTGCATAGAGCCAGAATTTGGCTCCAAAATATTGCTCAGGCCTCGAAATTGGGATATTTGGGATATTTTGAAAACTGCAGGGGAGTTTGTGCAAAATGTGACTCACTGCTGCTTTCAGTACTTGGCATATGTTGGGTATAAAAAGTCGTAATATCAAAATAAGAAAACGTGCAGAGAGCCAGAATTTGGCTCCAAAATATGGCTCAGGCCTCGAAATTGAGATGTTGGGGATATTTTGAAAACTGCAGGGGGGATTGGGACAGATGTGACCAAACGTCGCTTTCAGTACTTCGCATTTGTTGGGTATATAAAACCGTAATATCAAACTGCAAATACGTGCAGAGAGCCAGAATTTGGCTCAAAAATATGGCTCAGGCCTTGAAATTGAGATGTTTGGAATATTTTGAAAACTGCAGGGGAGATTGGGACAGATGTGACCAAACGCCGCTTTTAGTACTTGGCATATGTTGGGTATAAAAAGTAGTAATTTCAAACTGCGAATACGTGCAGAGAGCCAGAATTTGGCTACAATATATGGCTAAGGCCTCGAAATTGGGATGTTTGGGATATTTTGAAAACTGCAGGGGAGTTTGTGCAAAATGTGACTCACTGCTGCTTTCAGTACTTGGCATATGTTGGGTATAAAACTCGTAATTCCAAACTGCGAATACGTGCAGAGAGCCAGAATTTGGCTCCAAAATATGGCTCAGGCCTCGAAATTGGGATATTTGGAATATTTCGAAAAGTGCAGGGGAGTTTGTGCAAAATGTGACTCACTGCCGCTTTCAGGACTTGGCATATGTTGGGTATAAAAAGTCGTAATTCCAAACTGCGAATACGTGCAGAGAGCCAGAATTTGGCTCCAAAATATGGCTCAGGCCTCGAAATTGAGATGTTTGGGATATTTTGAAAACTGCAGGGGGGATTGGGACAGATGTGACCAAATGCTACAAAATATGGCTCAGGCCTCGAAATAGGGATGTTTGGGATATTTTGAAAACTGCAGGGGGGATTGAGACAAATGTGACAAAACGCATTGGCATATGTTGGATATAAAAAAGTCGTAATTTCAAACTGCGAATACGTGCAGAGAGCCAAAATTTGGCTACAAAATATGGCTCAGGCCTCGAAATTGGGATATTTGGAATATTTCGAAAACTGCAGGGGAGTTTGTGCAAAATGTGACTCACTGCCGCTTTCAGAACTTGGCATATGTTGGGTATAAAAAGTCGTAATTCCAAACTGCGAATACGTGCAGAGAGCCAGAATTTGGCTCCAAAATATAGCTCAGGCCTCGAAATTGAGATGTTTGGGATATTTTGAGAACTGCAGGGGGGATTGAGACAAATGTGACCAAACGCATTGGCATATGTTGGGAATAAAAATGTCGTAATTTCAAACTGCGAATACGTGCAGAGAGCCAGAATTTGGCTCCAAAATATGGCTCAGGCCTCGAAATTGGGATATTTGGGATATTTTGAAAACTGCAGGGGAGTTTGTGCAAAATGTGACTCACTGCTGCTTTCAGTACTTGGCATATATTGGGTATAAAAATCGTAATTTCAAACTAAAATACGTGCAGAGAGCCAGAATTTGGCTACAAAATATGGCTCAGGCCTCGAAATTGGGATATTTGGAATATTTCGAAAACTGCAGGGGAGTTTGTGCAAAATGTGACTCACTGCCGCTTTCAGAACTTGGCATATGTTGTGTATAAAAAGTCGTAAATTCAATCTGCGAATACGTGCATAGAGCCAGAATTTGGCTCAAAAATATGGCTCAGGCCTCGAAATTGCGATATTTGGAATATTTCGAAAACTGCAGGGAAGTTTGTGCAAAATGTGACTCACTGCCGCTTTCAGGACTTGGCATATCTTGGGTATAAAAAGTCGTAAATTCAATCTGTGAATACGTGCATAGAGCAAGAATTTGGCTCCAAAATATGGCTCAGGCCTCGAAATTGGGATATTTGGAATATTTCGAAAACTGCAGGGGAGTTTGTGCAAAATGTGACTCACTGCCGCTTTCAGGACTTGGCATATGTTGGGTATAGAAAGCCGTAATATCAAACTGCGAATATGTGCAGAGAGCCAAAATTTGGCTCCAAAATATGGTTCAGGACTCGAAATTGGGATGTTTGGGATATTTTGAAAACTGCAGGGGGGGATTGAGACAAATGTGACCAAACTTATTGGCATATGTTGGGTATAAAAGTTGTAATTGCAAACTGCGAATACGTGCAGAGATCCAGAATTTGGCTACAAAATATGGCTCAGGCCTCGAAATTGGGATGTTTGGGATATTTTGAAAACTGCAGGGGAGTTTGCGCAAATTGTGACTCACTGCCACTTTCAGTACTTGGCATATGTTGGGTATAAAAAGTCGTAATATCAAAATATGAATACGTGCAGAGAGCCAGAATTTGGCTACAAAATATTGCTCAGGCCTCGAAATTGGGATGTTCTGGATATTTTGAAAACTGCAGGGGAGTTTGCGCAAAATGTGACTCACTGCCACTTTCAGTACTTGGCATATGTTGGGTATAAAAAGTCGTAATATCAAAATATGAATACGTGCAGAGAGCCAGACGTTGGCTCCAAAATATGAATGAGGCGTCGATATTGGGATGTTTGGGATATTTAGAAAACTGCAGGGAGGTTTGGGACAAATGTTACCAAACGCCACTTTCAGTACTTGGCATATGTTGGGCATAAAAAAGTCGCAATTTCAAACTGCGAATACGTGCAGAGAGCCAGAAATTGGCTCCAAAATATGGCTCAGGCCTCGAAATTGGGATGTTTGGGATATTTTGAAAACTTCAGGGGGGATTGAGACAAATGTGACCACACGCATTGGCATATGTTGGGTATAAAAAATTCGTAATTTCAAAATGCGAATACGTGCAGAGAGCCAGAATTTGGCTCCAAAATATGGCTCAGGCCTCGAAATTGGGATATTTGGGATATTTTGAAAACTGCAGGGGAGTTTGTGCAAAATGTGACTCACTGCCGCTTTCAGTACTTGGCATATGTTGGGCATAAAATTCCTAATTTCAAACTGCGAATACGTGCAGAGAGCCAAAATTTGGCTCCAAAATATGGCTCAGGCCTCGAAATTAGCATGTTTGGGATATTTTGAAAACTGCAGGGAGCTTTGGGACAAATGTGACCAAACGCCGCTTTCAGTACTTGGCATAAGTTGGGTATAAAAAGTCCTAATTTGAAACTGCGAATACGTGCAGAGAGCCAAAATTTGGCTCCAAAATATGGCTCAGGCCTCGAAATTGGGATGTTTGGGATATTTTGAAAACTGCAGGGGAGTTTGCGCAAAATGTGACTCACTGCTGCTTTCAGTACTTGGCATATGTTTGGTATAAAAGTTCGTAATTTCAAACTGCGAATACGTGCATGGAGCCAGAATTTGCCTCCAAAATATGGCTCAGGCCTTGAAACTGGGATTTTTGGGATATTTTGAAAACTGCAGGGGTGTTTGCGCAAAACGTGACTCACTGCCACTTTCAGTACTTGGCATATGTTGGGTATAAAAAGTCGTAATATCAAAATATGAATACGTGCAGAGAGCCAGACGTTGCCTCCAAAATATGGCTCAGCCCTCGATATTGGGGTGTTTGGGATATTTTGAAAAATGCAGGGAGGTTTGGGACAAATATGACCAAACGTCGCTTTCAGTACTTCGCATTTGTTGGGTATATAAAACCGTAATTTCAAACTGTAAATACGTGCAGAGAGCCAGAATTTAGCTCAAAAATATGGCTCAGTCCTTGAAATTGAGATGTTTGGAATATTTTGAAAACTGCAGGGGGGATTGGGACAGATGTGACCAAACGCCGCTTTCAGGACTTCGCATTTGGTGGGTATAAAAAGTCGTAATTTCAAACTGCGAATACGTGCAGAGAGCCAGAATTTGGCTCCAAAATATGGCTCAGGCCTCGAAATTGGGATGTTTGTGATATTTTGAAAACTGCAGGGAGGGTTTGGGACAAATGTGACGAAACGCCGCTTTCAGTACTTGGTATATGTTGGGTATACAAAGTCGTAATATCAAAATATGAATATGTGCAGAGAGCCAGAATTTGGATACAAAATATGGCTAAGGCCTCGAAATTGGGATGTTTGGGATATTTTGAAAACTGCAGGGGAGTTTGCGCAAAAGGTGACTCACTGCCACTTTCAATACTTGGCATATGTTAGGTATAAAAAGTCGTAATATCAAAATATGAATACGTGCAGAGAGCCAAACGTTGGCTCCAAAATATGACTCAGGCCTCGATATTGGGATGCTTGGGATATTTAGAAAACTGCAGGGAGGTTTAAGACAAATGTTACCAAATGCCGCTTCCAATACTTGGCATATGTTGGGCTTAATAAATTCGCAATTTCAAACTGCGAATACGTGCAGAGAGCCAGAATTTGGCTCCAAAACATGGCTAAGGCCTCGAAATTGGGATATTTGGGATATTTTGACAACTGCAGGGGAGTTTGTGCAAAATGTGACTCACTGCTGCTTTCAGTACTTGGCATATGTTGGGTATAAAACTCGTAATTTAAAACTGCGAATACGTGCAGAGAGCCAGAATTTGGCTCCAAAACATGGCTAAGGCCTCGAAATTGGGATATTTGGGATATTTTGACAACTGCAGGGGAGTTTGTGCAAAATGTGACTCACTGCTGCTTTCAGTACTTGGCATATGTTGGGTATAAAACTCGTAATTCCAAACTGCGAATACGTGCAGAGAGCCAGAATTTGGCTCCAAAATATGGTTCAGGCCTCGAAATTAGGATGTTTGGGATATTTTGAAAACTGCAGGGGGGATTGGGACAGATGTGATCAAACGCCGCTTTTACTACTTGGCATATGTTGGGTATAAAATGTCGTAATTTCAAACTGCGAATACGTCCATAGAGCCAGAATTTGGCTACAAAATATGGCTCAGACCTCGAAATTGGGATGTTTGGGATATTTTGAAAACTGCAGTGGGGGATTGAGACAAATGTGACCAAACGCATTGGCATATGTTGGGTATAAAAAAGTCGTAATTTCAAAATGCGAATACATGCAGAGAGCCAGAATTTGGCTCCAAAATATGGCTCAGGCCTCGAAATTGGGATATTTGGGATATTTTGAAAACTGCAGGGGGGAAATTGAGACAAATGTGACCAAACGCATTGGCATATTTTGGGTATAAAAAAGTCGTAATTTCAAACTGCGAATACGTGCAGAGAGCCAGAATTTGGCTACAAAATATGGCTCAGGCCTCGAAATTGGGATATTTGGAATATTTCGAAAACTGCAGGGGAGTTTGTGCAAAATGTGACTCACGGCTGCTTTCAGTACTTGGCATATGTTGGGTATAAAATGTCGTAAATTCAAACCGCGAAAACGTGCATAGAGCCAAAATTTGCCTCCAAAACATAGCTAAGGCTCAAAATTGGGATATTTGGGATAATTCGAAAACTGCAGGGGAGTTTGTGCGAAATGTGACTAACTGCCGCTTTCAGGACTTGGCATATGTTGGGTATAAAATGTCCTAATTTCAAACCGCGAATACATGCATAGAGCCAGAATTTGGCTCCAAAATATGGCTCAGGCCTCGAAATTGGGATGTTTGTGATATTTTGAAAACTGCAGGGAGGGTTTGGGACAAATATGACCAAACGCCACTTTCAGTACTTGGTATATGTTGGGTATAAAAAAGTCGTAATTTCTAACTGCGAATACGTGCAGAGAGCGAGAACTTGGCTCCAAAATATGGCTCAGGCCTCAAAATTGGGATATTTGGGATATTTCGAAAACTGCAGGGGAGTTTGTGCAAAATGTGACTCACTGCCGCTTTCAGAACTTGGCATATGTTGGGTATATAAATTCATAAATTCAAACTGTGAATACGTGCAGAGAGCCAGAATTTGGCTCCAAAATATGGTTCATGCCTCCAAATTGGGATGTTTGGAATATTTTGAAAACTGCAGGGAGGTTTGGGACAAATGTGACCAAACGCCACTTTCAGTACTTGGCATATGTTGGGTATAAAAAGTCGTAATTTCAAACTGCGAATACGTGCAGAAAGCCAGAATTTGGGTCCAAAATATGGCTCAGGCCTCAAAATTGGGATATTTGGGATATTTCGAAAACTGCAGGGGAGTTTGTGCAAAATGTGACTCACTGCCGCTTTCAGAACTTGGCATATGTTGGGTATATAAATTCATAAATTCAAACTGTGAATACGTGCAGAGAGCCAGAATTTGGCTCCAAAATATGGTTCATGACTCGAAATTGGGATGTTTGGAATATTTTGAAAACTGCAGGGAGGTTTGGGACAAATGTGACCAAACGCCACTTTCAGTACTTGGCATATGTTGGGTATAAAATCTCATAATTTCAAACCGCGAATACGTGCATAGAGCCAGAATTTGGCTCCAAAATATGGCTCAGGCCTCGAAATTGGGATGTTTGGGATATTTTGAAATCTGTAGGGGGGGTTTGGGACAAATGTGACCAAACGCCGCTTTCTGTACTTGGTATATGTTAAGTATAAAAAAGTCGTAATTTCAAACTGCGAATACGTGCAGAGAGCCAGAATTTAGCTCCAAAATATGGCTCAGGCTTCGAAATTGGGATGTTTGGGATATTTTGAAAACTGCAGGGGGGATTGAGACAAATGTGACCAAACGCCGCTTTCAATACTTGGCATATGTTGGGTATAAAAATCGTAATATTAAACTGCGAATACGTGGAGAGAGCCAGAATTTGGCTCCAAAATATGGCTCAGGCCTCGAAATTGGGATGTTTGTGATATTTTGAAAACTGCAGGGAGGGTTTGGGACAAATGTGACGAAACGCCGCTTTCAGTACTTGGTATATGTTGGGTATAAAAAATTCGTAATTTCAAACTGCGAATACGTGCAGAGATCCAGAATTTGGCTCCAAAATATGGCTCAGGCCTCAAAATAGGGATATTTGGTATATTTCGAAAACTGCAGTGGAGTTTGTTCGAAATGTGACTCACTGCCGCTTTCAGGACTTGGCATATGTTGGGTATAAAATGTCGTAATTTCAAACCACGAATACGTGCATAGAGCCAGAATTTGGCTCCAAAATTTGGCTTAGGCCTCGAAATAGGGATGTTTGGGATATTTTGAAAACTACAGGGGGGGGGGGGTTTGGGACAAATGTGACCAAATGCCGCGTTCAGTACTTGGCATATGTTGGGTATAAAAAAGTCGTAATTTCAAACTGCGAATACGTGCAGACTGCCAGCATTTGGCTCCAAAATATGGCTCAGTCCTCGAAATTGGGATATTTCGAAAACGGCAGGGGAGTTTGTGCAAAATGTGACTCACTGCCGCTTTTAAGACTTGGCATATGTTGGGTATAAAATGTCGTAATTTCAAACCGCGAATACGTGCATAGAGCCAGAATTTGGCTCCAAAATATGGCTCAGGCCTCGAAATTGGGATGTTTGGGATATTTTGAAAACTGCAGGGTGATTGAGACATATGTGACCAAACGCCGCTTTCAGTACCTGGAATATGTTGGGTATAAAATAGTGGTAATTTCAAACTGAGAATACGTGCAGAGAGCCAGAATTTGGCTCCAAAATATGGCTCAGGTGTCGAAATTGGGATGTTTGGGATATTTCGAAAACTGCAAGGGAGTTTGTGCAAAACGTGACTCACTGCCTCTTTCAGGACTTGACATGTTTGAATAAAGTCGTAATTTCAAACATCGAATACGTGCAGAGAGCCAGAATTTGGCTCCAAAATATGGCTCAGGCGTCGAAATTGGGATGTTTGAGATATTTTGAAAACTGCAGTGAGGTTTTGGGACAAATATGACCTAACGTCGCTTTCAGTACTTGGCATATGTTGGGCATAAAAAAGTCGTAATTTCAAACTGCGAATACGTGCAGAGAGCCAGAATTTTGCTCCCAAATATTGCTCAGGCCTCGAAATTGGGATATTTGGGATATTTTGAAAACTGCAGTGCAGTTTGTGCGAAATGTGACTCACTGCCGCTTTCAGGACACGGCATATGTTGGGTATAAAATCTCGTAATTTCAAACCGCGAATACGTGCATAGAGCCAGAATTTGGCTCCAAAATGTGGCTCAGGCCTCGATAGTGTGTTGTTTGGAATATTTTGAAAACTGCAGGGAGGTTTGGAACTGTGTAACCAAACGCCGCATTCAGTACTTGGCATATGTTGGTTATAAAAAATACGTAATTTCAAACTGCGAATACGTGCAGAGAGCCAGAATTTGGCGCCAAAATATGGCTCAAGCCTCAAAATTTCGATATTTAGGATATTTCGAAAACTGCAGGGGAGTTTGTGCAAAATGTGACTCACTGCCGCTTTCAGGACTTGGCATATGTTGGGTATAAAAAGTCGTAATTTCAAACTGGGAATACGTGCATAGAGCCAGAATTTGGCTCCAAAATATTGCTCAGTCCTCGAAATTGGGATGTTTGGGATATTTTGAAAACTGCAGGAGGGTTTGGGACAAATATGACCAAATGCCGCTTTCAGAACTTGGCATATGTTGGGTATAAAAAGTCGTAATTTCAAACTGCGAAGACGTGCAGAGAGCTTGAATTTGGATCCAAAATATGGCTCAGGCGTCGAAATTAGGATATTTGGAACATTTCGAAAACTGCAGGGGAGTTTGTGCTAAATGTGATTCACTGCTGCTTTCAGGACTTGGCATATGTTGGGTATGAAAATCGTTATTTCAAAAAGCGAATGCAAAAAGCAGAGAGCCAGAATTTGGCTCCAAAATATGGCTCAGGTGTCGAAATTGGGATATTTCGGATATTTCGAAAACTGCAAGGGAACTTGTGCAAAATGTGACTCACTGCCGCTTTCAAGACATGGCATATGTTGGGTATAAAAAGTCGTAATTTCAAACTACGAATACGTGCAGAGAGCCAGAATTTGGCTCCAAAATATGACTCAGGCGCCGAAATTGGGATGTTTTGGATATTTTGAAAACTGCAGTGAGGTTTGGGACAAATATGACCAAACGTCGCTTTCAGCACTTGGCATATGTTGGGTATAAAATGTCGTAATTTCAAACTGCGAATACGTGCATAGAGCCAGAATTTGGCTCCAAAATATTGCTCAGTCCTCGAAATTGGGATGTTTGGGATATTTTGAAAACTGCAGAGGGGGTTTGGGACAAATTTGACCAAACGCTGCTTTCAGTACTTGGTATATGTTGGGTATAAAAAGTCGTAATTTCACACTGCGAATACGTGCAGAGAGCTTGAATTTTGCTCCAAAATATGGCTCAAGCCTCGAAAGTGGGATGTTTGGGATATTTTGAAAACTGCAGGGGAGTTTGTGGAAAATGTGACTCACTGCTGCTTTCAGTACTTGTAATATGTTGTGTCTAAAAAGTCGTTATTTCAAACTGCGAATATGTGCAGAGAGCCAGAATTTGGCGCCAAAATATGGCTCAGGCGTCGAAATTGGGATATTTGGGATATTTTGAAAACTGCAGGGGAGTTTGTGCAAAATGTGACTCACTGCTGCTTTCAGTTCTAGGCATATGTTGGGTATAAAAAGTCGTAATTTCAAACTGCGAATACGTGCATAGAGCCAGAATTTGGCTCCAAAATATTGCTCAGTCCTTGAAATTGGGATGTTTTGGATCTTTTGAAAACTGCAGGGGGGGTTTGGGACAAATTTGACCAAACCCCGCTATCAGTACTTGGTATATGTTGGGTATAAAAAAGTCGTAATTTCAAACTGCGAATACGTGCAGAGAGCCAGAATTTGGCTCCAAAATATGGTTCAGGCCTCGAAATTGGGATGTTTGGGATATTTTGAAAACTGCAGGGGGGATTGAGACAAATGTGACCAAACGCCGCTTTCAGTCCCTGGCATATGTAATGTATAAAATGTCGTAATTTCAAACTGCGAATACGTGCATAGAGCCAGAATTTGGCTCCAAAATATGGCTCCGGCCTCGAAATTGAGATATTTGGGATATTTTGAAAACTGCAGGGGAGTTTGCGCAAAATGTGACTCACCGCCACTTTCAGTACTTGGCAAATGTTGGGTTTAAAAAGTCGTAATATCAAACTGAATTCGTGCAGAGAGCCAAACGTTTTGAAAACTGCAGTGGGGGTTTGGGACAAATGTGACCAAACGCCGCTCTCAGTACTTGGCATGCCGCTCTCAGTACTTGGCATATGTTGGGCATAAAAAAGTCGTAATTTCAAACTGAGAATACGTGCAGAGAGCCAGAATTTGGCTCCAAAATATTGCTCAGGCCTAGAAATTGGGATATTTGGGATATTTCGTAAACTGCAGGGGAGTTTGTTCGAAATGTGACTCACTGCCACTCTCAGTACTTGGCATATGTTGGGTAAAAAATGTCGTAATTTCAAACCGCGAATACGTGCATAGAGCCAGATTTTGGCTCCAAAATATGGCTAAGGCCTCGAAATTGGGATGTTTGGGATATTTCGAAAACTGCAGGGGAGTTTGTGCAAAATGTGACTCACTGATGCTTTCAGTACTTGGCATATGTTGGGTATAAAAATCGTAATTTCAAACTGCGAATACGTGCAGAGAGCTTGAATTTGGCTCCAAAATATGGCTCAGGCCTCGAAAGTGGGATGTTTGGGATATTTTGAAAACTGCAGTGGAGTTTGTGCAAAATGTGACTCACTGCTGCTTTCAGTACTTGGCATATGTTGGGTATAAAAATTCGTAATTTCAAACTGCGAATACGTGCAGAGAGACAGAACTTGGCTCCAAAATATGGCTCAGGCCTCGAAATTGTGATATTTGGGATATTTTGAAAACTGCAGGGGGGATTATGACAAATGTGACCAAACGCCGCTTTCAGTACCTGGCATATGTTGGGTATAAAAAAGTGGTAATTTCAAACTGCGAATACGTGCAGAGAGCCAGAATTTGGCTCCAAAATATGGATCAGGCCTCAAAATTGGGATATTTGGGTAATTTCGAAAACTGCAGGGGAGTTTGTGCGAAATGTGACTCACTGCGGCTTTCAGGACTTGGCATATGTTATGTATAAAATGTCGAAATTTCAAACCGCGAATACGTGCATAGAGCCAGATTTTGGATGCAAAATATTGCTCATGCCTCGAGATTGGGATGTTTGGTATATTTTGAAAACTGCAGTGGGGGTTTGGGACAAATGTGACCAAACGCCGCTCTCAGTACTTGGCATATGTTGGGCATAAAAAAGTCGTAATTTCAAACTGCGAATACGTGCAGAGAGCCAGAATTTGGCTCCAAAATAATGCTCAGGCCTCGAAATTAGGTTGTTTGGGATATTTTGAAAACTACAGGGAGATTTGGGACACATGTGACCAAACGCCGCTTTCAGAACTTGGCATATGTTGGGTATAAAAAGTCGTAATTTCAAACTGCGAATACGTGCAGAGACATAGAATTTAGCTCCAAAATATGGCTCAGGCCTCGAAATTGGGATAATTGGGATATTTCGAAAACTGCAGGGGAGTTTGTTCAAAATGTGACTCTCGGCCACTTTCAGGACTTGGCATATGTTGGGTATAAAAATCGTAATTTCAAACTGCGAATACGTGCAGAGAGCCAGAATGTGGCTCCAAAATATGGCTCAGGCCACGAAATTAGGATGTTTGGGATATTTTGAAAACTGCAGAGAGGTGTAGGACAAATATGACCAAACGCCGCTTTCAGTACTTGGCATATGTTGTGTATAAAAAGTCGTAATTTCACACTGCGAATACGTGTAGAGAGCCAGAATTTGGCTCCAAAATATGGCTCAGGCCTCGAAATTGGAATATTTGGGATATACTGAAAACTGCAGGGTGGTTTGGGACCAATGTGACCAAATGCCGCTTTCAGAACTTGGCATATGTTGGGTATAAAAATTCGTAATTTAAAATTGCGAATACGTGCAGAGAGCAAGAATTTGGCTCCAAAGTATTACTCAGGCCTCGAAATTGGAATATTTGTGATATTTTGAAAACTGCAGTTGAGTTTGTGCAAAATATGACTCACTGCCGTTTTAAGTTCTTGGCATATGTTGGGTATAAAAAGTCCTAATTTAAAACTGCGAATACGTGCAGAGAGCCAGAATTTGACTCCAAAATATGGCTCAGGCCTCGAAATTGGGATATTTTGGATATTTCGAAAACTGCAGGGGAGTTTTTGCAAAATGTGACTTACTGCCACTTTCAGGACTTGGCATATGTTGGGTATAAATGTCGTAATTTCAAACTGCGAATACGTGCATAGAGCCAGAATTTAGCTCCAAAATATTGCTCAGTCTCGAAATTGGGATGTTTAGGATATTTTGAAAATTGCAGGGGGGATTGGGACAAATGTGACCAAACGCCGCTTTAAGGACTTCACATATGCTGAGTATAAAATTTGCAATTTCAAACTGCGAATACGTGCAGAGACCCAGAATTTGGCTCCAAATTATGGCTCAGGCCTCGAAATTGGGATATTTGGGATGTTTCGAAAACTGCAGGGGAGTTTGTGTGAAATGTGACTCACTGCCGCTTTCAGGACTTGGCATATGTTGCGTATAAAATGTCGTAATTTCAAACCGCGAATACGTGCATAGAGCCAGAATTTGGCTCCATAATATTGCTCAGGCTTCGAAATGGGGATATTTGGGATATTTTGAAAACTGCATGGAGGTTTGGGACATATGTAACCAAACGCCGTATTCAGTACTTGGCATATGTTGGGTATAAAAAATTCGTAATTTCAAACTGCGAATACCTGCAGAGAGCCAGAATTTGGCTCCAAAATATGGCTCAGGCCTCGAAATTGCGATATTTAGGATATTTCGAAAACTGCAGGGGAGTTTGTGCAAAATGTGACTCACTGCCGCTTTCAGGACTTGGCATATGTTGGGTATAAAAAGTCGTAATTTCAAACTGGGACTACGTGCATAGAGCCAAAATTTGGCTCCAAAATATTGCTCAGTCCTCGAAATTGGGTTGTTTGGGATATTTTGAAAACTTCAGGGGGGTTTGTGACAAATATGACCAAACGCCGCTTTCAGAACTTGGCATATGTTGGGTATAAAAATCGTAATTTCAAACTGCGAATACGTGCAGAGAGCTTGAATTTGGATCCAAAATATGGCTCAGGCCTCGAAAGTGGGATGTTTGGGATATTTTGAAAACTGCAGGGGAGTTTGTGCTAAATGTGACTCACTGCTGCTTTCAGTACTTAGCATATGTTGGGTATAAAAAGTCGTAATTTCAAACTGCGAATACGTGCAGAGAGCCAGAATTTGGCTCCAAAATATGGCTCAGGCGTCGAAATTAGGATATTTGGGATATTTCGAAAACTGCAGGGGAATTTGTGCTAAATGTGATTCACTGCTGCTTTCAGGACTTGGCATATGTTGGGTATAAAAAATCGTAATTTCAAACTGCGAATACATGCAGAGAGCCAGAATTTGGCTCCAAAATATGGCTCAGGTGTCGAAATTGGGATATTTCGGATATTTCGAAAACTGCAAGGGAGTTTGTGCAAAATGTGACTCACTGCCGCTTTCAAGACTTGGCATATGTTGGGTATAAAAAGTCGTTATTTCAAACTACGAATACCTTCAGAGAGCCAGAATTTGGCTCCAAAATATGGCTCAGGCGCCGAAATTGGGAAGTTTTGGATATTTTGAAAACTGCAGTGAGGTTTGGGACAAATATGACCAAACGTCGCTTTCAGTACTTGGCATATGTTGGGTATATAAATTCGTAATTTCACACTGCGAATACGTGCAGATAGCCAGAATTTGGCTACAAAATATGGCTCAGGCCTTGAAATTGGGATGTTTGGGATATTTTGAAAACTGCATGGGAGTTTGAGCAAAATGTGACTCATTGCCACTTTCAGTACTTGGCATATGTTGCGTATAAAAAGTCGTAATATCAAACTGTGAATTCGTGCAGAGAGCCAAACGTTGGCTCCAAAATATGGCTCAGGTTTCGATATTGGGATGTTTGGGATATTTTGAAAACTGCAGGGGGGTTTGGGACAAATGTGACCAAACGCCGCTTTCAGTACTTGGCATATGTTGGGCATAAAAAAGTCGTAATTTCAAACTGCGAATACGTGCAGAGAGCCAGAATTTGGCTCCAAAATATGGATCAGGCCTCAAAATTGGGATATTTGCGATATTTCGTAAACTGCAGGGGAGTTTGTGCGAAATGTGACTCACTACCACTCTCAGTACTTGGCATATGTTGGGTATAAAAAGTCGTAATTTCAAACTGCGAATACGTGCAGAGAATTAGAATTTGGCTCCAAAATATGGCTCAGGTGTCGAAATTGGGATATTTGGGATATTTCGAAAACTGCAGGGGAGTTTGTGATAAATGTGACTCACTGCTGCTTTCAGTACTTGGCATATGTTGGGAATAAAAATTCGTAATTTCAAACTGCGAATACGTGCAGAGAGACAGAATTTGGCTCCAAAATATGGCCCAGGCCTCGAAATTGTGATATTTGGGATATTTTAAAAACTGCAGGGGGGATTATAACAAATGTGACCAAACGCCGCTTTCAGTACCTGGCATATGTTGGGTATAAAAAAGTGGTTATTTCAAACTGCGAATACGTGCAGAGAGCCAGAATTTGGCTCCAAAATATGGATCAGGCCTCAAAATTGGGATATTTGGGATATTTCGAAAACTGCAGGGGAGTTTGTGCGAAATGTGACTCACTGCGGCTTTCAGGACTTGGCATATGTTATGTATAAAATGTCGAAATTTCAAACCGCGAATACGTGCATAGAGCCAGATTTTGGATGCAAAATATTGCTCATGCCTCGAGATTGGGATGTTTGGGATATTTTGAGAACTGCAGTGGGGGTTTAGGACAAATGTGACCAAACGCCGCTCTCAGTACTTGGCACATGTTGGGCATAAAAAATTCGTAATTTCAAACTGCGAATACGTGCAGAGAGCCAGAATTTGGCTCCAAAATATTGCTCAGGCCTCGAAATTGGGATATTTGGGATATTTCGTAAACTTCAGGGGAGTTTGTGCGAAATGTGACTCACTGCCACTCTCAGTACTTGGCATATGTTGGGTAAAAAATGTCGTAATTTCAAACCGCGAATACGTGCATAGAGCCAGATTTTGGCTCCAAAATATGGCTAAGGACTCGAAATTGGGATGTTTGGGATATTTTGAAATCTGCAGGGGGGGTTTGGGACAAATGTTACCAAACGTCGCTCTCAGTACTTGGCATATGTTGGGCATAAAAAAGTCGTAATTACAAACTTCGAATACGTGCAGAGAGCCAGAGTTTGGCTGCAAAATATGGCTCAGGCCTCGAAATTGGGATGTTTGGGATTTTTCGAAAACTGTAGGGGAGTTTGTACAAAATGTGACTCACTGATGCTTTCAGTACTTGGCATATGTTGGGTATAAAAATCGTAATATCAAAATGCGAATACGTGCATAGAGCCAGAATTTGGCTCCAAAATATTGCTCAGTCCTCGAAATTGGGATGTTTGGGATATTTTGAAAACTGCAGGAGGGTTTGGGACATATATGACCAAACGCCGCTTTAGGAACTTGGTATATGTTTGGTATAAAAAGTCGTAATTTCAAACTGCGAATACATGCAGAGAGCTTGAATTTGGCTCCAAAATATGGCTCAGGCCTCGAAAGTGGGATGTTTGGGATATTTTGAAAACTGCAGGGGAGTTTGTGCAAAATGTGACTCACTGCTGCTTTCAGTACTTGGCATATGTTGGGTATAAAAAGTCGTAATTTCAAACTGCGAATACGTGCAGAGAGCCAGAATTTGGCTCCAAAATATGGCTCAGGCGTCGAAATTAGGATATTTGGGATATTTTGAAAACTGCAGGGGAGTTTGTGCTAAATGTGACTCACTGCTGCTATCAGTACTTGGCATATGTTGGGTATAAAAAGTCGTAATTTCAAACTGCGAATAGGTGCAGAGAGCCAGAATTTGGCTCCAAAATATGGCTCAGGGGTCAAAATTGGGATATTTGGGATATTTTGAAAACTGCAGGCGAGTTTGTGCTAAATGTGTCTCACTGCTGCTCTCAGTACTTGGCATATGTTGGGTATAAAAAGTCGTAATTTCAAACTGCGAATACGTGCAGAGAGCCAGAATTTGGCTCCAAAATATGGCTCAGGCCACAAAATTAGGATGTTTGGGATATTTTGAAAACTGCAGGGAGGTTTGGGACAAATATGACCAAACGCTGCTTTCAGTACTTGGCATATGTTGGGTATATAAAGTCGTAATTTCAAACTGCGAATACGTGCAGAGAGCCAGAATTTGGCTCCAACATATGGCTCAGGCCTCGAAATTAGGTTGTTTGGCATATTTTGAAAACTGCAGGGAGATTTGGGACACATGTGACCAAACGCCGCTTTCAGTACTTGGCATATGTTGGGTATAAAAATCGTAATTTCAAACTGCGAATACGTGCATAGAGCCAGAATTTGGCTCCAAAATATGACTCAGTCCTCGAAATTGGGATGTTTGGGATATTTTGAAAACTGCAGGAGGGATTGAGACAAATGTAACCAAATGCAGCTTTCAGTACTTGGCATATGTTGGGTATAAAAAAGTCGTAATTTCAAACTGCGAATACGTGCAGAGAGCCAAAATTTGATCCAAAATATGGCTCAGGCCTCGAAATTGGGATATTTGGGAGATTTCGAGCACTGCAGGGGAGTTTGTGCAATATGTGACTCTCTGCCGCTTTCAGTACCTGGCATATGTTGGGTATAAAAAAGTGGTAATTTCTCACTGCGAATACGTGCAGAGAGCCAGAATTTGGCTCCAAAATATGGATCAGGCCTCAAAATTGGGATATTTCTGATATATCGAAAACTGCAGGGGAGTTTGTGCGAAATGTGACTCTCTGCCGCTTTCAGGACTTGGCATATGTTATGTATAAAATGTCGAAATTTCAAACCGCGAATACGTGCAGAGAGCCAGAATTTGGATCCAAAATATTGCTCATGCCTCGAGATTGGGATGTTTGGGATATTTTGAAAACTGCAGTGGGGGTTTGGGACAAATGTGACCAAACGCCGCTCTCAGTACTTGGCATATGTTGGGCATAAAAAAGTCGTAATTTCAAACTGCGAATACGTGCAGAGAGCCAGAATTTGGCTCCAAAATATTGCTCATGCCTCGAAAATGGGATATTTGGGATATTTCGTAACCTGCAGGGAAGTTTGTGCGAAATGTGACTCACTGCCACTCTCAGTACTTGGCATATGTTGGGTAAAAAATGTCGTAATTTCAAACTGCGAATACGTGCAGAGAGCCAGAATTTGGCTCCAAAATATTGCTCATGCCTCGAGATAGGGATGTTTGGGATATTTTGAAAACTGCAGTGGGGGTTTGGGACAAATTTGACCAAACGCCGCTCTCAGTACTTGGCATGCCGCTCTCAGTACTTGGCATATGTTGGGCATAAAAAAGTCGTAATTTCAAACTGAGAATACGTGCAGAGAGCCAGAATTTGGCTCCAAAATATTGCTCAGGCCTAGAAATTGGGATATTTGGGATATTTCGTAAACTGCAGGGGAGTTTGTTCGAAATGTGACTCACTGCCACTCTCAGTACTTGGCATATGTTGGGTAAAAAATGTCGTAATTTCAAACCGCGAATACGTGCATAGAGCCAGATTTTGGCTCCAAAATATGGCTCAGGCCTCGAAAGTGGGATGTTTGGGATATTTTGAAAACTGCAGGGGAGTTTGTGCAAAATGTGACTCACTGCTGCTTTCAGTACTTGGCATATGTTGGGTATAAAAATTCGTAATTTCAAACTGCGAATACGTGCAGAGAGACAGAATTTGGCTCCAAAATATGGCTCAGGCCTCGAAATTGGGATATTTGGGATATTTTGAAAACTGCAGGGGGGGATTATGACAAATGTGACCAAACGCCGCTTTCAGTACCTGGCATATGTTGGGTATAAAAAAGTGGTAATTTCAAACTGCGAATACGTGCAGAGAGCCAGAATTTGGCTCCAAAATATGGATCAGGCCTCAAAATTGGGATATTTGGGATATTTCGAAAACTGCAGGGGAGTTTGTGCGAAATGTGACTCACTGCGGCTTTCAGGACTTGGCATATGTTATGTATAAAATGTCGAAATTTCAAACCGCGAATACGTGCATAGAGCCAGATTTTGGATGCAAAATATTGCTCATGCCTCGAGATTGGGATGTTTGGTATATTTTGAAAACTGCAGTGGGGGTTTGGGACAAATGTGACCAAACGCCGCTCTCAGTACTTGGCATATGTTGGGCATAAAAAAGTCGTAATTTCAAACTGCGAATACGTGCAGAGAGCCAGAATTTGGCTCCAAAATAATGCTCAGGCCTCGAAATTAGGTTGTTTGGGATATTTTGAAAATTACAAGGAGATTTGGGACACATGTGACCAAACGCCGCTTTCAGAACTTGGCATATGTTGGGTATAAAAAGTCGTAATTTCAAACTGCGAATACGTGCAGAGACCCAGAATTTGGCTCCAAAATAATGCTCAGGCCACGAAATTAGGATGTTTGGGATATTTTGAAAACTGCAGGGAGGTTTGGGACATATATGACCAAACGCCGCTTTCAGTACTTGGCATATGTTGTGTATAAAAAGTCGTAATTTCACACTGCGAATACGTGCAGATAGCCAGAATTTGGCCCCAAAATATGGCTCAGGCCTCGAAATTGGGATGTGTGGGATATTTTAAAAACTGCAGGAGGGTTTTGGACAAATGTGACCAAACGCAGTTTTCAGTAATTGGCATATGTTGGGTATAAAAAGTCGTAATTTCAAACAGCTAATACGTGCAGAGAGCCAGAATTTGGCTCCAAAATATGGCTTTGGCCTCGAAATTGGAATATTTGGGATATATTGAAAACTGCAGGGAGGTTTGGGACCAATGTGACCAAATGCCGCTTTCAGTACTTGGCATATATTGGGTATAAAAAGTCATAATTTAAAATTGCGAATACGTGCAGAGAGCCAGAATTTGGCTTCAAAGTATGGCTCAGGCCTGCAGGAGGGTTTTGGACAAATGTGACCAAACGCAGTTTTCAGTAATTGGCATATGTTGGGTATAAAAAGTCGTAATTTCAAACAGCTAATACGTGCAGAGAGCCAGAATTTGGCTCCAAAATATGGCTCAGGCCTCGAAATTGGAATATTTGGGATATATTGAAAACTGCAGGGAGGTTTGGGACCAATGTGACCAAATGCCGCTTTCAGTACTTGGCATATGTTGGGTATAAAAAGTCGTAATTTAAAATTGCGAATACGTGCAGAGAGCCAGAATTTGGCTTCAAAGTATGGCTCAGGCCTCGAAATTGGAATATTTGTGATATTTTGAAAACTGCAGTTGAGTTTGTGCAAAATATGACTCACTTCCGTTTTAAGTTCTTGGCATATGTTGGGTATAAAAATCCTAATTTAAAACTGCGAATACGTGCAGAGAGCCAGAATTTGGCTCCAAAATATGGCTCAGGCCTCGAAATTGAGATGTTTGGGATATTTTGAAAACTGCAGGGGGGATTGGGACAAATGTGACCAAACGCCGCTTTCAGTACTTGGCATATGTTGGGTATAAAATAGTCGTAATTTCAAACTGAGAATACGTGCAGAGAGCTAGAATTTGGCTCCAAAATATGGCTCAGGCCTCGAAATTGGGATATTTTGGATATTTCGAAAACTGCAGGGGAGTTTTTGCAAAATGTGACTTACTGCCACTTTCAGGACTTGGCATATGTTGGGTATAAAAAGTCGTAATTTCAAACTGCGAATACGTGCATAGAGCCAGAATTTAGCTCCAAAATATTGCTCAGTCTCAAAATTGGGATGTTTAGGATATTTTGAAAACTGCAGGGGGGATTGGGACAAATGTGACCAAACGCCGCTTTCAGGACTTCACATATGCTGAGTATAAAATTTGCAATTTCAAACTGCGAATACGTGCAGAGACCCAAAATTTGGCTCCAAATTATGGCTCAGGCCTCGAAATTGGGATATTTGGGATGTTTCGAAAACTGCAGGGGAGTTTGTGTGAAATGTGACTCACTGCCGCTTTCAGGACTTGGCATATGTTGCGTATAAAAAGTCGTAATTTCAAACTGGGACTACGTGCATAGAGCCAGAATTTGGCTCCAAAATATTGCTCAGTCCTCGAAATTGGGTTGTTTGGGATATTTTGAAAACTTCAGGGGGGTTTGTGACAAATATGACCAAACGCCGCTTTCAGAACTTGGCATATGTTGGGTATAAAAAGTCGTAATTTCAAACTGCGAATACGTGCAGAGAGCTTGAATTTGGATTCAAAATATGGCTCAGGCCTCGAAAGTGGGATGTTTGGGATATTTCGAAAACTGCAGGGGAGTTTGTGCTAAATGTGTCTCACTGCTGCTTTCAGTACTTAGCATATGTTGGGTATAAAAAGTCGAAATTTCAAACTGCGAATACGTGCAGAGAGCCAGAATTTGGCTCCAAAATATGGCTCAGGCGTCGAAATTAGGATATTTGGGATATTTCGAAAACTGCAAGGGAATTTGTGCTAAATGTGATTCACTGCTGCTTTCAGGACTTGGCATATGTTGGGTATAAAAAATCGTAATTTCAAACTGCGAATACATGCAGAGAGCCAGAATTTGGCTCCAAAATATGGCTCAGGTGTCGAAATTGGGATGTTTTGGATATTTTGAAAACTGCAGTGAGGTTTGGGACAAATATGACCAAACGTCGCTTTCAGTACTTGGCATATGTTGGGTATATAAATTCGTAATTTCACACTGCGAATACGTGCAGATAGCCAGAATTTGGCTACAAAATATGGCTCAGGCCTTGAAATTGGGATGTTTGGGATATTTTGAAAACTGCAGGGGAGTTTGAGCAAAATGTGACTCATTGCCACTTTCAGTACTTGGCATATGATGCGTATAAAAAGTCGTAATATCAAACTGTGAATTCGTGCAGAGAGTCAAACGTTGGCTTCAAAATATGGCTCAGGTTTCGATATTGGGATGTTTGGGATATTTTGAAAACTGCAGGGGGGTTTGGGACAAATGTGACCAAACGCCGCTTTCAGTACTTGGCATATGTTGGGTATAAAAAGTCGTAATTTCAAACTGCGAATACGTGCAGAGAGCTAGAATTTCTCTCCAAAATATTGCTCAGGGCTCGAAATTGGGATATTTGCGATATTTCGTAAACTGCAGGGGAGTTTGTGCGAAATGTGACTCACTACCACTCTCAGTACTTGGCATATGTTGGGTATAAAAAGTCGTAATTTCAAACTGCGAATACGTGCAGAGAATTAGAATTTGGCTCCAAAATATGGCTCAGGTGTCGAAATTGTGATATCTGGGATATTTCGAAAACTGCAGGGGAGTTTGTGCTAAATGTGACTCACTGCTGCTTTCAGTACTTGGCATATGTTGGGTATAAAAATTCGTAATTTCAAACTGCGAATACGTGCAGAGAGAAAGAATTTGGCTCCAAAATATGGCCCAGGCCTCGAAATTGGGATATTTGGGATATTTTAAAAACTGCAGGGGGGATTATGACAAATGTGACCAAACGCCGCTTTCAGTACCTGGCATATGTTGGGTATAAAAAAGTGGTAATTTCAAACTGCGAACACGTGCAGAGAGCCAGAATTTGGCTCCAAAATATGGATCAGGCCTCAAAATTGGGATATTTGGGATATTTCGAAAACTGCAGGGGAGTTTGTGCGAAATGTGACTCACTGCGGCTTTCAGGACTTGGCATATGTTATGTATAAAATGTTGAAATTTCAAACCGCGAATACGTGCATAGAGCCAGATTTTGGATGCAAAATATTGCTCATGCTTCGAGATTGGGATGTTTGGGATATTTTGAAAACTGCAGTGGGGGTTTGGGACAAATGTGACCAAACGCCGCTCTCAGTACTTGGCATATGTTGGGCATAAAAAAGTCGTAATTTCAAACTGCGAATACGTGCAGAGAGCCAGAATTTGGCTCCAAAATATTGCTCAGGCCTCGAAATTGGGATATTTGGGATATTTCGTAAACTGCAGGGGAGTTTGTGCGAAATGTGACTCACTGCCACTCTCAGTACTTGGCATATGTTGGGTAAAAAATGTCGTAATTTCAAACCGCGAATACGTGCATAGAGCCAGATTTTGGCTCCAAAATATGGCTAAGGACTCGAAATTGGGATGTTTGGGATATTTTGAAATCTGCAGGGGGGGGGTTGGGACAAATGTTACCAAACGTCGCTCTCAGTACTTGGCATATGTTGGGCATAAAAAAGTCGTAATTACAAACTTCGAATACGTGCAGAGAGCCAGAGTTTGGCTGCAAAATATGGCTCAGGCCTCGAAATTGGGATGTTTGGGATTTTTCGAAAACTGTAGGGGAGTTTGTACAAAATGTGACTCACTGATGCTTTCAGTACTTGGCATATGTTGGGTATAAAAATCGTAATATCAAAATGCGAATACGTGCATAGAGCCAGAATTTGGCTCCAAAATATTGCTCAGTCCTCGAAATTGGGATGTTTGGGATATTTTGAAAACTGCAGGAGGGTTTGGGACAAATATGACCAAACGCCGCTTTAAGAACTTGGCATATGTTGGGTATAAAAAGTCGTAATTTCAAACTGCGAATACGTGCAGAGAGCCAGAATTTGGCTCCAAAATATGGCTCAGGGGCCGGATTCAGGAAAGTACTTGCGAAGGTTTTTCCTCTTAGCTAAGAACGAATTCCTTCTTAGCGCCTTCGTGGCGGCTACGTCCGTATTCAAAGAGCTACCCTAAGTGGAAAAATCTTCATAAGTTCATTCCGGGATTTAAGTGTGGTTTCGACCACTCGTAGCTTTACGTAAACTGGATATAAGTCATTTTTTCTCTACTACATAACACTGGGATCGATTTATGATATTGGAACATGACCAAAATATTATAGCTGGTGAATCTAGTGAAGAGGAATCCTTCGTGTTAGTTATATATGCATTCTCTGCTTGAAACTTGAAGTAAATATGTGTTTGATGATAGAAGAATTAGTTTTATAATAGCAAGATATTATACCAGTAGTTATTAAGTAAATAAACACTGGTGAACATGAAATATGAGAGAAGGTGATGAGCCCTAGCTGCCTGATGGGATCATTTACTATCACCAAATGCCCCTGTTCACCTAGTAGTAAGGGTGTACCTTAGCTATACATACCCATTTCTAATTTATTTAGTTTGGTTTTATTTTTAAATTAAATCTGGGTGAGACATAAAATAAAAATATGCTGCACAAATGATGTTAGGTAAGGAGAAGGGTAAAAATGTCACAAACTTTATTCATTGAATACTTAAAGCTATAATTATGACTATATACTGTAGATTATTAAAAAAGAGAGAGGGAAGTAGGGGTCCAAAACCTCTTCCTGTTATACAATTTGGGTGTGGAACAAGTAATTATCAAAAGAAGGCACCATGCCGGGAAGGCTATGTAGCAGTAAGGCAGTGAGGTGAGGCAGCTACTTATTTGAGAAATGCTTATTTTATTTACCTTATAAGCTGAGGCAACTTATTTTATTTGAGGAATACTCAGCTGATTCCTCTACATTTAGCATGGAACAAATTTGTGTCCAAGACCTCTTCCTATTACTCAATTAGGCTGTGTGTAACCAAACTAGAAGTGCTCTACAAATCAAGGGACCCAGAATGTGGAATGACCTCCCGAATCATGTCAAAGGCTGTACCTCTCTCAACCAGTTTAAGAGTTAAACCAAGTACTGCCTAATTAACTCCATGTAACCTAACTTACCTCCTAAATGTCAACCCATGTCTTGCTATTTTTTAAACAACGCTGTTCACCAACATGTGCAATTGCTGAGTTATGCTATGCTAACCCCCCTTTTTGTATTTTTTATTCCTTCTTTCAACACAATTTATACCTAATCCCGATTACTAAGTTTTAGTCTGTGTTTTTTCCCCCACACCTTGCCCGAAATGCTATGAGTATTAGTGGCTTTAGGTATTGTATGTACTAGCTCTGTCTATAAATCCAACATTATGTTTGTAAATCAACTGTATGTACTTTTCCTGAATAAAATGTATTTATTATTTATTTTTTAATCAGTAAGTATTAAAAGAAGGCACCAAGCTGGGAAGGCTATGTAGCACCATTGTGTGTAACAATAAACCAAATTTTTTTTTTTAACAAATAATGCACCTGTATGGTAAAACAAATCCTGTCAGCTGTAAAAATATTGATGCAGTTATTTAAATGAAAAATATAATGAAAGAAATATTACTGGTTTATTTTTATCCTATCTTTTTGTACTGTACAGTATATCCAAGGAAGTGAAAAATTGAGACATAATGCACAACTTAATGAATGATTAGCATGGATTAGCAGTTCAAAAGAAATATGACTTGTATTACATATCAACATGAGATCTTAATGATCCATGGTCAACATGATTTAATAAGGATAATACAGTACTGTATTTGTAATAATACAAACTATAATTTAAAATCTTTATTACTGATTTTTTTTATTAAGAAGATTATATAGGTATACACAGCAATGTGCTGCTACCCTATTCTATATGGAATATTACACAGTGTAGATAAAAAACTAGCTATAAGTTTATCTAATACTCCCATCTCACAGGATGGTTAGACATACTGTACATGGAATCAATTTAGAAAATACCAGCCTCAATACAAAAAACAAATCAACTCTGACTAAACAACTCTAAGCAATTTTCACAAGAGGTAAGCACTGAATCATGGAAACATTATATTATAATTACTCTTACCAGTTTCTACAAAACTCCTCTCAAACAATGTATTTTTAAACATGTTTAGGTATACACAGCAATGTGCTGCTTTCCTATTCTGTATAAAGGACCACACAGTGTAGATCAAAAACCAGCTACCAGCTCACCCAACATCCTCACCTCACAGGATGGCCAGTCATACATGGAATTAGGAGAGAACAAAATACTTAATGCTGATCTATTAGCCTCCACTGGCAAAATCTGGGTGCAGCACAAGAATATCTTCCAATATTCCTGAGTGTATGAAGTAATTACAGAGCTCAAAATACCTCATACTATTTGGTATGAAGTCACTGATAACAGGACAATCACAGATATAGTGTTGGAGAGTATGTTCTCTCAAGTAGGACTGAAAACAGATGTTTTTTTTCCACCAAGAGGGCTAAACCCATGGAACCACCTACCCGCTGAAGCCGTAAATGCCAAATTCCAGTTAAAAAATATCATTAAGACAATTGGCGGGCCCTTTAACAAGCCGCCGGCTTTCTGTCCTCTTCGAGGCCACTAGATAGTTAGTGGCCCTTGGGTAAATTCAGTAAATATATACAATAATTGTGAGCGCATCTTCCGAGCAACAAGGACAGCTACACAGTATCTCTTAGAATTACGTAGGTAAACAACAAATGTAACATATTTGTTTACTACAATGTCGGTGCTGGCTGTAGAAGTTGAAAAAACATTGTTTTACTTCGAAATATACTAATTTTATAAGAAAATTCGACGTAAATAGGCGGCAGTAGAGCTCCGATAAGCCAGCGCCAAATCTTTAATATGAAGAATGTTGCTGCTCTCTGATTGGCCAAACGAAACACAGTAGTGACCTCTATCGGCACGCAGGTGAACCAACAATTTTCTTCCTAAGTATACCTTATTGAATCGCACCTAAGCATCTTCTTAGGGCACACTTAGGAACCTTCGTAGCAAACCCACTTACGAAGAAATACACAGAGCTTCCTGAATCTAGGTCCAGGCGTCGAAATTGGGATATTTGGGATATTTTGAAAACTGCAGGGGAGTTTGTGCTAAATGTGACTCACTGCTGCTATCAGTACTTGGCATATGTTGGGTATAAAAAGTCGTAATTTCAAACTGCGAATAGGTGCAGAGAGCCAGAATTTGGCTCCAAAATATGGCTCAGGGGTCAAAATTGGGATATTTGGGATATTTTGAAAACTGCAGGCGAGTTTGTGCTAAATGTGTCTCACTGCTGCTTTCAGTACTTGGCATATGTTGGGTATAAAAAGTCGTAATTTCAAACTGCGAATACGTGCAGAGAGCCAGAATTTGGCTCCAAAATATGGCTCAGGCCACAAAATTAGGATGTTTGGGATATTTTGAAAACTGCAGGGAGGTTTGGGACAAATATGACCAAACGCTGCTTTCAGTACTTGGCATATGTTGGGTATATAAAGTCGTAATTTCAAACTGCGAATACGTGCAGAGAGCCAGAATTTGGCTCCAACATATGGCTCAGGCCTCGAAATTAGGTTGTTTGGCATATTTTGAAAACTGCAGGGAGATTTGGGACACATGTGACCAAACGCCGCTTTCAGTACTTGGCATATGTTGGGTATAAAAATCGTAATTTCAAACTGCGAATACGTGCATAGAGCCAGAATTTGGCTCCAAAATATGACTCAGTCCTCGAAATTGGGATGTTTGGGATATTTTGAAAACTGCAGGAGGGATTGAGACAAATGTAACCAAATGCAGCTTTCAGTACTTGGCATATGTTGGGTATAAAAAAGTCGTAATTTCAAACTGCGAATACGTGCAGAGAGCCAAAATTTGATCCAAAATATGGCTCAGGCCTCGAAATTGGGATATTTGGGAGATTTCGAGCACTGCAGGGGAGTTAGAATTCTGGCATAGAGCCAGAATTTGGATCCAAAATATTGCTCATGCCTCGAGATTGGGATGTTTGGGATATTTTGAAAACTGCAGTGGGGGTTTGGGACAAATGTGACCAAACGCCGCTCTCAGTACTTGGCATATGTTGGGCATAAAAAAGTCGTAATTTCAAACTGCGAATACGTGCAGAGAGCCAGAATTTGGCTCCAAAATATTGCTCATGCCTCGAAATTGGGATATTTGGGATATTTCGTAAACTGCAGGGGAGTTTGTGCGAAATGTGACTCACTGCCTCTCTCAGTACTTGGCATATGTTGGGTAAAAAATGTCGTAATTTTAAACTGCGAATACGTGCATAGAGCCAGATTTTGGCTCCAAATTACGGCTAAGGCCTCGAAATTAGGATGTTTGGGATATTTTGAAATCTGCAGGGGGGGTTTGGGACAAATGTTACCAAACGCCGCTTTCAGTACTTGGCATATATTGGGTATAAAAAATTCGTAATTTCAAACTGCGAATACGTGCAGAGCCAGAGTTTGGCTGCAAAATATGGCTCAGGCCTCGAAATTGGGATGTTTGGGATATTTCGAAAACTGCAGAGGAGTTTGTGCAAAATGTGACTCACTGCTGCTTTCAGTACTTGGCATATGTTGGGTACAAAAAGCCGTAATTTCAAACTGCGAATACGTGCAGAGAGCCAGAATTTGGTTCTAAAATATGGTTCAGGCGTCGAAATTGGGATATTAGGGATATTTTGAAAACTGCAGGGGAGTTTGTGCTAAATGTGACTCACTGCTGCTATCAGTACTTGGCATATTTTGGGTATAAAAAGTCGTAATTTCTAACTGCGAATACGTGCAGAGAGCCAGAATTTGGCTCCAAATTATGGCTCAGGCCTCCAAAGTGGGATGTTTGGGATATTTCGAAAACTGCAGGGGAGTTAGTGCAAAATGTGACTCACTGCTGCTTTCAGTACTTGGCATATTATGGGTATAAAAAGTCGTAATTTCAAACTGCGAATACGTGCAGAGAGCCAAAATTTGGCTCCAAAATATGGCTCAGGCGTCGAAATTGGGATATTTGGGATTTTTCGAAAACTGCAGGAGGGATTGAGACAAATGTGACCAAATGCCGCTTTCAGTACTTGGCATATGTTGGGTATAAAAAGTCGTAATTTCAAACTGCGAATACGTGCAGATAAATAGAATTTGGCTCCAAAATATGGCTAAGGTGTCGAAATTGGGATATTTGGGATATTTCAAAAACTGCAGGGGAGTTTGTGCTAAATGTGACTCACTGCTGCTTTCAGTACTTGGCATATGTTGGGTATAAAAATTCGTAATTTCAAACTGCGAATACGTGCAGAGAGCCAGAATTTGATCCAAAATATGGCTCACGCCTCGAAATAAGGATATTTGGGATATTTTGAAAACTGCAGGGGGGATTATGACTAATGTGACCAAACGCCGCTTTCAGTACCTGGCATATGTTGGGTATAAAAAATATGTAATTTCAAACTGCGAATACGTGCAGAGAGCCAGAATTTGGCTCCAAAATATGGATCAGGCCTCGAAAGTGGGATGTTTGGGATATTTTGAAAACTGCAGGGGAGTTTGTGCAAAATGTGACTCACTGCTGCTTTCAGTACTTGGCATATGTTGGGTATAAAAAGTCGTAATTTCAAACTTCGAATACGTGCAGAGAGAGATAATTTGGCTCCAAAATATGGCTCAGGCGTCGAAATTGGGAAATTTGGGATATTTTGAAAACTGCAGGGGAGTTTGTGCTAAATGTGACTCACTGCTGCTATCAGTACTTGGCATATGTTGGGTATAAAAAGTCGTAATTTTCAACTGCGAATACGTGCAGAGAGCCAGAATTTGACTCCAAAATATAGCTCAGGCCTCGAAAGTGGGATGTTTGGGATATTTTGAAAACTGCAGGGGGGGTTTGGGACAAATGTTACCAAACGCCGCTTTCAGTACTTGGCATATATTGGGTATAAAAAATTCGTAATTTCAAACTGTGAATACGTGCAGAACCAGAGTTTGGCTGCAAAATATGGCTCAGGCTTCGAAATTGGGATGTTTGGGATATTTCGAAAACTGCAGAGGAGTTTGTGCAAAATGTGACTCACTGCTGCTTTCAGTACTTGGCATATGTTGGGTACAAAAAGACGTAATTTCAAACTGCGAATACGTGCAGAGAGCCAGAATTTGGCTCCAAAATATGGCTCAGGCGTCGAAATTGGAATATTAGGGATATTTTGAAAACTGCAGGGGAGTTTGTGCTAAATGTGACTCAGTGCTGCTATCAGTACTTGGCATATATTGGGTATAAAAAGTCGTAATTTCTAACTGCGAATACGTGCTGAGAGCCAGAATTTGGCTCCAAACTATGGCTCAGGCCTCCAAAGTGGGATGTTTGGGATATTTTGAAAACTGCAGGGGGAGTTTGTGCAAAATGTGACTCACTGCTGCTTTCAGTACTTGGCATATGTTGGGTATAAAAAGTCGTAATTTCAAACTGCGAATACGTGCAGAGAGCTAAAATTTGGCTCCAAAATATGGCTCAGGCGTCGAAATTGGGATATTTGGGATATTTCTAAAACTGCAGGAGGGATTGAGACAAATGTGACCAAATGCCGCTTTCAGTACTTGACATATGTTGGGTATAAAAATGTCGTAATTTTAAACTG
The DNA here is from genome assembly GCF_040958095.1 of Procambarus clarkii. Lineage (NCBI taxonomy): Eukaryota > Metazoa > Arthropoda > Malacostraca > Decapoda > Cambaridae > Procambarus > Procambarus clarkii. The sequence goes on from NC_091159.1 coordinate 3,702,326, forward strand.
CGAATACGTGCAGAGAGCCAGAATTTGATCCAAAATATGGCTCAGGCCTCGAAATTGGGATATTTGGGAGATTTCGAACACTGCAGGGGAGTTTGTGCAATATGTGACTCACTGCCGCTTTCAGTACCTGGCATATGTTGGGTATAAAAAAGTGGTAATTTCAAACTGCGAATACGTGCAGAGAGCCAGAATTTGGCTCCAAAATATGGATCAGGCCTCAAAATTGGGATATTTGGGATATTTCGAAAACTGCAGGGGAGTTTGTGCAAAATGTGACTCACTGCCGCTTTCAGGACTTGGCATATGTTATGTATAAAATTTCGAAATTTCAAACCGCGAATACGTGCATAGAGCCAGAATTTGGATCCAAAATATTGCTCATGCCTCGAGATTGGGATGTTTGGGATATTTTGAAAACTGCAGTGGGGGTTTGGGACAAATGTGACCAAACGCCGCTCTCAGTACATGGCATATGTTGGGCATAAAAAATTCGTAATTTCAAACTGCGAATACGTCCTGCGAGCCAGAATTTGGCTCCAAATTATGGCTCAGGCCTCGAAAGTGGGATGTTTGGGATATTTTGAAAACAGCAGTGGAGTTTGTGCAAAATGTGACTCACTGCTGCTTTCAGTACTTGGCATATGTTGGGTGTAAAAAGTCGTAATTTCAAACTGCGAATACGTGCAGAGAGCCAGAATTTGGCTCCAAAATATGGCTCAGGCCTCGAAATTGGGATATTTGGGAGATTTCGAACACTGCAGGGGAGTTTGTGCGAAATGTGACTCACTGCCGCTTTCACGACTTGGCATATGTTATATATAAAATGTCGAAATTTCAAACTGCGAATACGTGCAGAGAGCCAGAATTTGTATCCAAAATATTGCTCATGCCTCGAGATTGGGATGTTTGGTATATTTTGAAAACTGCAGTGGGGGTTTGGGACAAATGTGACCAAACGCCGCTCTCAGTACTTGGCATATGTTGGGCATAAAAAAGTCGTAATTTCGAACTGCGAATACGTGCAGAGAGCCAGAATTTGGCTCCAAAATATTGCTCAGGCCTCGAAATTGGGATATTTGGATATTTCGTAAACTGCAGGGGAGTTTGTGCGAAATGTGACTCACTGCCACTCTCAGTACTTGGCATATGTTGGGTAAAAAATGTCGTAATCTCAAACTGCGAATACGTGCATAGAGCCAGATTTTGGCTCCAAAATATGGCTAAGGCCTCGAAATTGGGATGTTTGAGATATTTTGAAATCTGCAGGGGGGGTTTGGGACAAATGTTACCAAACGCCGCTTTCAGTACTTGGCATATATTGGGTATAAAAAATTCGTAATTTCAAACTGCGAATACGTGCAGAGAGCCAGAGTTTGGCTGCAAAATATGGCTCAGGCCTCGAAATTGGGATGTTTGGGATATTTCGAAAACTGCAGGGGAGTTTGTGCAAAATGTGACTCACTGATGCTTTCAGTACTTATCATATGTTGGGCATAAAAATCGTAATATCAAAATGCGAATACGTGCATAGAGCCAGAATTTGGCTCCAAAATATAGCTCAGTCCTTGAAATTGGGATGTTTGGGATATTTTGAAAACTGCAGGAGGGTTTGGGACAAATACGACCAAACGCCGCTTTAAGAACTTGGCATATGTTTGGTATAAAAAGTCGTAATTTCAAACTGCGAATACGTGCAGAGAGCTTGAATTTGGCTCCAAAATATGGCTCAGGCCTCGAAAGTGGGATGTTTGGGATATTTTGAAAACTGCAGGGGAGTTTGTGCAAAATTTGACTCACTGCTGCTTTCAGTACTTGGCATATGTTGGGTATAAAAAGTCGTAATTTCAAACTGCGAATACGTACAGAGAGAGAGAATTTGGCTCCAAAATATGGCTCAGGCGTCGAAATTGGGATATTTGGGATATTTTGAAAACTGCAGGGGAGTTTGTGCTAAATGTGACTCACTGCTGCTATCAGTACTTGGCATATGTTGGGTATAAAAAGTCGTAATTTTCAACTGCGAATACGTGCAGAGAGCCAGAATTTGACTCCAAAATATAGCTCAGGCCTCGAAAGTGGGATGTTTGGGATATTTTGAAAACTGCAGTGGAGTTTGTGCAAAATGTGACTCACTGCTGCTTTCAGTACTTGGCATATGTTGGGTATAAAAAGTCGTAATTTCAAACTACGAATACGTGCAGAGAGCCAGAATTTGGCTCCAAAATATGGCTCAGGCGTCGAAATTAGGATATTTGGGATATTTCGAAAACTGCAGGGGAGTTTGTTCAAAATGTGACTCAAGGCCACTTTCAGGACTTGGCATATGTTGGGTATAAAAATCGTAATTTCAAACTGCGAATACGTGCATAGAGCCAGAATTTGGCTCCAAACAATGACTCAGTCCTCGAAATTGGGATGTTTAGGATATTTTGAAAACTGCAGGAGGGATTCAGACAAATGTGACCAAATGCCGCTTTCAGTACTTGGCATATGTTGGGTATAAAAAAGTCGTAATTTCAAACTGCGAATACGTGCAGAGAGCCAGAATGTGATCTAAAATATGGCTCAGGCCTCGAAATTGGGATATTTGGGAGATTTCGAACATTGCAGGGGAGTTTGTGCAATATGTGACTCACTGCCGCTTTCAGTACCTGGCATATGTTGGGTATAAAAAAGTGGTAATTTCAAACTTCGAATACGTGCAGAGAGTCAGAATTTGGCTCCAAAATATGGATCAGGGGTCGAAATTGGGATATTTGGGATATTTTGAAAACTGCAGGCGAGTTTGTGCTAAATGTGTCTCACTGCTGCTCTCATTACTTGGCATATGTTGGGTATAAAAAGTCGTAATTTCAAACTGCGAATACGTGCAGAGAGCCAGAATTTGGCTCCAAAATATGGCTCAGGCCACGAAATTAGGATGTTTGGGATATTTTGAAAACTGCAGGGAGATTTGGGACACATGTGACTAAACGCCGCTTTCAGTACTTGGCATATGTTGGGTATAAAAAGTCGTAATTTCAAACTGCAAATACGTTCAGAGACCCAGAATTTGGCTCCAAATTATGGCTCAGGCCTCGAAATTGGGATATTTGGGATATTTCGAAAACTGCAGGGGAATTGGTGCGAAATGTGACACACTGCCGCTTTCAGGACTTGGCATATGTTATGTATAAAATGTCGAAATTTCAAACCGCGAATACGTGCATAGAGCCAGAATTTGGATCTAAAATATTGCTCATGCCTCGAGATTGGGATGTTTGGGATATTTTGAAAACTGCAGTGGGGGTTTGGGACAAATGTGACCAAACGCCGCTCTCAGTACTTGGCACATGTTGGGCATAAAAAAGTCGTAATTTCAAACTGCAAATACGTGCAGAGAGCCAGAATTTGGCTCCAAAATATTGCTCAGGCCTCGAAATTGGGATATTTGGGATATTTCGTAAACTGCAGGGGAGTTTGTGCGAAATGTGACTCACTGCCACTCTCAGCAATTGGCATATGTTGGGTAAAAAATGTCGTAATTTCAAACTGCGAATACGTGCATAGAGCCAGATTTTGGCTCCAAAATATGGCTAAGGCCTCGAAATTGGGATGTTTGAGATATTTTGAAATCTGCAGGGGGGGTTTGGGACAAATGTTACCAAACGCCGCTTTCAGTACTTGGCATATATTGGGTATAAAAAATTCGTAATTTCAAACTGCGAATACGTGCAGAGAGCCAGAGTTTGGCTGCAAAATATGGCTCAGGCCTCGAAATTGGGATGTTTGGGATATTTCGAAAACTGCAGGGGAGTTTGTGCAAAATGTGACTCACTGATGCTTTCAGTACTTATCATATGTTGGGCATAAAAATCGTAATATCAAAATGCGAATACGTGCATAGAGCCAGAATTTGGCTCCAAAATATTGCTCAGTCCTTGAAATTGGGATGTTTGGGATATTTTGAAAACTGCAGGAGGGTTTGGGACAAATACGACCAAACGCCGCTTTAAGAACTTGGCATATGTTGGGTATAAAAAGTCGTAATTTCAAACTGCGAATACGTGCAGAGAGCCAGAATTTGGCTCCAAAATATGGCTCAGGGGCCGGATTCAGGAAAGTACTTGCGAAGGTTTTTCCTCTTAGCTAAGAACGAATTCCTTCTTAGCGCCTTCGTGGCGGCTACGTCCGTATTCAAAGAGCTACCCTAAGTGGAAAAATCTTCATAAGTTCATTCCGGGATTTAAGTGTGGTTTCGACCACTCGTAGCTTTACGTAAACTGGATATAAGTCATTTTTTCTCTACTACATAACACTGGGATCGATTTATGATATTGGAACATGACCAAAATATTATAGCTGGTGAATCTAGTGAAGAGGAATCCTTCGTGTTAGTTATATATGCATTCTCTGCTTGAAACTTGAAGTAAATATGTGTTTGATGATAGAAGAATTAGTTTTATAATAGCAAGATATTATACCAGTAGTTATTAAGTAAATAAACACTGGTGAACATGAAATATGAGAGAAGGTGATGAGCCCTAGCTGCCTGATGGGATCATTTACTATCACCAAATGCCCCTGTTCACCTAGTAGTAAGGGTGTACCTTAGCTATACATACCCATTTCTAATTTATTTAGTTTGGTTTTATTTTTAAATTAAATCTGGGTGAGACATAAAATAAAAATATGCTGCACAAATGATGTTAGGTAAGGAGAAGGGTAAAAATGTCACAAACTTTATTCATTGAATACTTAAAGCTATAATTATGACTATATACTGTAGATTATTAAAAAAGAGAGAGGGAAGTAGGGGTCCAAAACCTCTTCCTGTTATACAATTTGGGTGTGGAACAAGTAATTATCAAAAGAAGGCACCATGCCGGGAAGGCTATGTAGCAGTAAGGCAGTGAGGTGAGGCAGCTACTTATTTGAGAAATGCTTATTTTATTTACCTTATAAGCTGAGGCAACTTATTTTATTTGAGGAATACTCAGCTGATTCCTCTACATTTAGCATGGAACAAATTTGTGTCCAAGACCTCTTCCTATTACTCAATTAGGCTGTGTGTAACCAAACTAGAAGTGCTCTACAAATCAAGGGACCCAGAATGTGGAATGACCTCCCGAATCATGTCAAAGGCTGTACCTCTCTCAACCAGTTTAAGAGTTAAACCAAGTACTGCCTAATTAACTCCATGTAACCTAACTTACCTCCTAAATGTCAACCCATGTCTTGCTATTTTTTAAACAACGCTGTTCACCAACATGTGCAATTGCTGAGTTATGCTATGCTAACCCCCCTTTTTGTATTTTTTATTCCTTCTTTCAACACAATTTATACCTAATCCCGATTACTAAGTTTTAGTCTGTGTTTTTTCCCCCACACCTTGCCCGAAATGCTATGAGTATTAGTGGCTTTAGGTATTGTATGTACTAGCTCTGTCTATAAATCAACTGTATGTACTTTTCCTGAATAAAATTTATTATTTATTTTTTAATCAGTAAGTATTAAAAGAAGGCACCAAGCTGGGAAGGCTATGTAGCACCATTGTGTGTAACAATAAACCAAATTTTTTTTTTTTAACAAATAATGCACCTGTATGGTAAAACAAATCCTGTCAGCTGTAAAAATATTGATGCAGTTATTTAAATGAAAAATATAATGAAAGAAATATTACTGGTTTATTTTTATCCTATCTTTTTGTACTGTACAGTATATCCAAGGAAGTGAAAAATTGAGACATAATGCACAACTTAATGAATGATTAGCATGGATTAGCAGTTCAAAAGAAATATGACTTGTATTACATATCAACATGAGATCTTAATGATCCATGGTCAACATGATTTAATAAGGATAATACAGTACTGTATTTGTAATAATACAAACTATAATTTAAAATCTTTATTACTGATTTTTTTTATTAAGAAGATTATATAGGTATACACAGCAATGTGCTGCTACCCTATTCTATATGGAATATTACACAGTGTAGATAAAAAACTAGCTATAAGTTTATCTAATACTCCCATCTCACAGGATGGTTAGACATACTGTACATGGAATCAATTTAGAAAATACCAGCCTCAATACAAAAAACAAATCAACTCTGACTAAACAACTCTAAGCAATTTTCACAAGAGGTAAGCACTGAATCATGGAAACATTATATTATAATTACTCTTACCAGTTTCTACAAAACTCCTCTCAAACAATGTATTTTTAAACATGTTTAGGTATACACAGCAATGTGCTGCTTTCCTATTCTGTATAAAGGACCACACAGTGTAGATCAAAAACCAGCTACCAGCTCACCCAACATCCTCACCTCACAGGATGGCCAGTCATACATGGAATTAGGAGAGAACAAAATACTTAATGCTGATCTATTAGCCTCCACTGGCAAAATCTGGGTGCAGCACAAGAATATCTTCCAATATTCCTGAGTGTATGAAGTAATTACAGAGCTCAAAATACCTCATACCATTTGGTATGAAGTCACTGATAACAGGACAATCACAGATATAGTGTTGGAGAGTATGTTCTCTCAAGTAGGACTGAAAATAGATGTTTTTTTCCCACCAAGAGGGCTAAACCCATGGAACCGCCTACCCGCTGAAGCCGTAAATGCCAAATTCCAGTTAAAAAATATCATTAAGACAATTGGCGGGCCCTTTAACAAGCCGCCGGCTTTCTGTCCTCTTCGAGGCCACTAGATAGTTAGTGGCCCTTGGGTAAATTCAGTAAATATATACAATAATTGTCAGCGCATCTTCCGAGCAACAAGGACAGCTACACAGTATCTCTTAGAATTACGTAGGTAAACAACAAATGTAACATATTTGTTTACTACAATGTCGGTGCTGGCTGTAGAAGTTGAAAAAACATTGTTTTACTTCGAAATATACTAATTTTATAAGAAAATTCGACGTAAATAGGCGGCAGTAGAGCTCCGATAAGCCAGCGCCAAATCTTTAATATGAAGAATGTTGCTGCTCTCTGATTGGCCAAACGAAACACAGTAGTGACCTCTATCGGCACGCAGGTGAACCAACAATTTTCTTCCTAAGTATACCTTATTGAATCGCACCTAAGCATCTTCTTAGGGCACACTTAGGAACCTTCGTAGCAAACCCACTTACGAAGAAATACACAGAGCTTCCTGAATCTAGGTCCAGGCGTCGAAATTGGGATATTTGGGATATTTTGAAAACTGCAGGGGAGTTTGTGCTAAATGTGACTCACTGCTGCTATCAGTACTTGGCATATGTTGGGTATAAAAAGTCGTAATTTCAAACTGCGAATAGGTGCAGAGAGCCAGAATTTGGCTCCAAAATATGGCTCAGGGGTCAAAATTGGGATATTTGGGATATTTTCAAAACTGCAGGCGAGTTTGTGCTAAATGTGTCTCACTGCTGCTCTCAGTACTTGGCATATGTTGGGTATAAAAAGTCGTAATTTCAAACTGCGAATACGTGCAGAGAGCCAGAATTTGGCTCCAAAATATGGCTCAGGCGACAAAATTAGGATGTTTGGGATATTTTGAAAACTGCAGGGAGGTTTGGGACAAATATGACCAAACGCTGCTTTCAGTACTTGGCATATGTTGGGTATATAAAGTCGTAATTTCAAACTGCGAATACGTGCAGAGAGCCAGAATTTGGCTCCAACATATGGCTCAGGCCTCGAAATTAGGTTGTTTGGCATATTTTGAAAACTGCAGGGAGATTTGGGACACATGTGACCAAACGCCGCTTTCAGTACTTGGCATATGTTGGGTATAAAAATCGTAATTTCAAACTGCGAATACGTGCATAGAGCCAGAATTTGGCTCCAAAATATGACTCAGTCCTCGAAATTGGGATGTTTGGGATATTTTGAAAACTGCAGGAGGGATTGAGACAAATGTAACCAAATGCAGCTTTCAGTACTTGGCATATGTTGGGTATAAAAAAGTCGTAATTTCAAACTGCGAATACGTGCAGAGAGCCAAAATTTGATCCAAAATATGGCTCAGGCCTCGAAATTGGGATATTTGGGAGATTTCGAGCACTGCAGGGGAGTTAGAATTCTGGCATAGAGCCAGAATTTGGATCCAAAATATTGCTCATGCCTCGAGATTGGGATGTTTGGGATATTTTGAAAACTGCAGTGGGGGTTTGGGACAAATGTGACCAAACGCCACTCTCAGTACTTGGCATATGTTGGGCATAAAAAAGTCGTAATTTCAAACTGCGAATACGTGCAGAGAGCCAGAATTTGGCTCCAAAATATTGCTCATGCCTCGAAATTGGGATATTTGGGATATTTCGTAACCTGCAGGGGAGTTTGTGCGAAATGTGACTCACTGCCACTCTCAGTACTTGGCATATGTTGGGTAAAAAATGTCGTAATTTCAAACTGCGAATACGTGCATAGAGCCAGATTTTGGCTCCAAAATATGGCTAAGGCCTCGAAATTAGGATGTTTGGGATATTTTGAAATCTTCAGGGGGGGTTTGGGACAAATGTTACCAAACGCCGATTTCAGTACTTGGCATATATTGGGTATAAAAAATTCGTAATTTCAAACTGCGAATACGTGCAGAGCCAGAGTTTGGCTGCAAAATATGGCTCAGGCCTCGAAATTTGGATGTTTGGGATATTTCGAAAACTGCAGAGGAGTTTGTGCAAAATGTGACTCACTGCTGCTTTTAGTACTTGGCATATGTTGGGTACAAAAAGTCGTAATTTCAAACTGCGAATACGTGCAGAGAGCCAGAATTTGGCTCCAAAATATGGCTCAGGCGTCGAAATTGGGATATTAGGGATATTTTGAAAACTGCAGGGGAGTTTGTGCTAAATGTTTGGAGCCAGAATTTGGCTCCAAAACATGGCTAAGGCCTCGAAATTGGGATATTTGGGATATTTTAAAAACTGCAGGTGAGTTTGTGCAAAATGTGACTCACTGCTGCTTTCAGTACTAGGCATATATTGGGTATAAAAATTCGTAATTTCAAACTGCGAATACGTGCAGAGAGCCAGAATTTGGCTCCAAAATATGGCTCAGGCCTCGAAATTGGGATATTTGGGATATTTCGAAAACTGCAGGGGAGTTTGTGCAAAATGTGACTCACTGCCACTTTCAGGACTTTGCATATGTTGGGTATAAAAAGTCATAAATTCAATCTGCGAATACATGCATAGAGCCAGAATTTGGCTCCAAAATATGGCTCAGGCCTCGAAATTGGGATGTTCGGGATATTTTGAAAACTGCAGGGAGGTTTGGGACAAATATGACCAAACGTCGCTTTCAGTACTTGGCATATGTTGGGTATATAAAACCTTAATTTCAAACTGCGAATACGTGCAGAGAGCCAGAAATTGGCTCCAAAATATGGCTCGGGCCTCAAAATTAGCATGTTTGGGATATTTTGAAAACTGCAGGGAGCTTTGGGACAAATGTGACCAAACGCAGCTTTCAGTACTTTGCATAAGTTGGGTATAAAAAGTCGTAATTTCAAACTGCGAATACGTGCAGAGAGCCAGAATTTGGCTCAAAAATATGGATCAGGCCTCAAAATTGGGATTTTTCGGATATTTTGAAAACTTCAGGGGGGGAAGGAGACAAATGTGACAAAACGCATTGGCATATGTTAGGTATAAAAAAGTCGTAAATTCAAATTGCGAATACGTGCAGAGTGCCAGAATTTGGCTCCAAAATATGGCTCAGGCCTCGAGATTGGGATATTTGGGATATTTTGAAAACTGCAGGGGAGTTTGTGCAAAATATGACTCACTGCTGCTTTCAGTACTTGGCATATGTTGGGTATAAAAAGTCGTGTTTTCAAACTGCGAATACGTGCAGAGAGCCAGAATTTGGCTACAAAATATGGCTCAGGCCTCGAAATTGGGATGTTTGGGATATTTTGAAAACTGCAGGGGGGAACGAGACAAATGAGACCAAACGCATTGGCATATGTTGGGTATAAAAAAGTCGTAATTTCAAACTGCGAATACGTGCAGAGAGCCAGAATTTGGCTCCAAAATATGACTCAGGCCTCGAAATTGGGATATTTGGTATATTTTGATAACTGCAGGGGAGTTTGTGCAAAATGTGACTCACTGCTGCTTTCAGTACTTGGCATATGTTGGGTATAAAAAGTCATGTTTTCAAACTGCGAATACGTGCAGAGAGCCAGAATTTTGCTCCAAAATATGGCTCAGGCCTTGAAATTGGGATATTTGGAATATTTCGAAAACTGCAGGGGAGTTTGTGCTAAATGTGACTCACTGCCGCTTTCAGTACTTGGCATATGTTAGGTATAAAAAAGTCGTGTTTTCAAACTGCGAATACGTGCATAGAGCAAGAATTTGGCTCCAAAATATGGCTCAGGCCTCGAAATTGGGATGTTTAGGATATTTTGAAAACTGCAGGGAGGTTTGGGACAAATATGACCAAACGCCGCTTTCAGTACTTGGCATATGTTGGGTATACAAAGCCGTAATTTCAAACTGCGAATACGTGCAGAGAGCTAGAATTTGGCTCCAAAATATGGCTCAGGCCTCGAAATTAGGATGTTTGGGATATTTTGAAAACTGCAGGGGAGTTTGCGCAAATTGTGACTCACTGCCACTTTCAGTACTTGGCATATGTTGGTTATAAAAAGTCGTAATATCAAAATATGAATACGTGCAGAGAGCCAGACGTTGGCTCTAAATTATGACTCAGGCCTCGATATTGGGATGTTTGGGATATTTAGAAAATTGCAGGGAGGATTGGGACAAATGTGACCAAACGGCGCTTTCAGTACTTGGCATATGTTGGGTATAAAAAAGTCGCAATTTCAAACTGCGAATATGTGCAAAGAGCCAGAATTTGGCTCCAAAACATGGCTAAGGCCTCGAAATTGGGATATTTGGGATATTTTAAAAACTGCAGGGGAGTTTGTGCAAAATGTGACTCACTGCTGCTTTCAGTACTAGGCATATATTGGGTATAAAAAGTCGTAATTTCAAACTGCGAATATGTGCAGAGAGCCAGAATTTGGCTCCAAAATATGGCTCAGGCCTCGAAATTGGGATATTTGGAATATTTCGAAAACTGCAGGGGAGTTTTTGCAAAATGTGACTCACTGCCACTTTCAGGACTTGGCATATATTAGGTATAAAAAGTCATAAATTCAATCTGCGAATACGTGCATAGAGACAGAATTTGGCTCCAAAATATGGCTCAGGCCTCGAAATTGGGATGTTCGGGATATTTTGAAAACTGCAGGGAAGTTTGGGACATATATGACCAAACGTCGCTTTCAGTACTTCGCATGTGTTGGGTATATAACACCGTAATTTCAAACTGCGAATACGTGCAGAGAGCCAGAATTTGGCTCCAAAATATGGCTGAGGCCTCGAAATTAGCATGTTTGGGATATTTTGAAAACTGCAGGGAGCTTTGGGACACATGTGACTAAACGCCGCTTTCAGTACTTGGCATAAGTTGGGTATAAAAAGTCGTAATTTCAATCTGCGAATACGTGCACAGAACCAGAATTTTGCTCCAAAATATGGCTCAGGCCTCGAAATTGGGATGTTTGGGATATTTTGAAAACTGCAAGGGATTGAGACAAATGTGACCAAACGCATTGGCATATGTTGGGTATAAGAAAGTCGTAATTTCAAACTGCGAATACGTGCAGAGAGCCAGAATTTGGCTCCAAAATATGGCTCAGGCCTCGAAATTGGGATATTTGGGATATTTTGAAAACGGCAGGGGAGTTTGAGCAAAATGTGACTCACTGCTGCTTTCAGTACTTGGCATATGTTGGGTATAAAAAGTCGTAATTTCAAACTGCGAATACGTGCAGAGAGCCAGAATTTGGCTACAAAATATGGCTCAAGTCTCGAAATTGGGATATTTGGGATATTTTGAAAACTGCAGGGGAGTTTGTGCAAAATGTGACTCACTGCTGCTTTCATTACTTGGCATATGTTGGGTATAAAAAGTCGTAATTTCAAACTGCGAATACGTGCAGAGAGCCAGAATTTGGCTACAAAATATGGCTCAGGCCTCGAAATTGGGATGTTTGGGATATTTTGAAAACTGCAGGGAAGTTTGCGCATATTGTGACTCACTGCCACTTTCAGTACTTGGCATATGCTGGGTATAAAAAGTCGTAATATCAAAATATGAATACGTGCAGAGAGCCAGACGTTGGCTCCAAATTATGAATCAGGCCTCGATATTGGGATGTTCGGGATATTTAGAAAATTGCAGGGAGGATTGGCACAAATGTGACCAAACGCCGCTTTCAGTACTTGGCATATGATGGGTATAAAAAAGTCGCAATATCAAACTGCGAATACGTGCGAAGAGCCAGAATTTGGCTCCAAAACATGGCTCAGGCCTCGAAATTGGAATATTTGGGATATTTTGAAAACTGCAGGGGAGTTTGTGCAAAATGTGACTCACTGCTGCTTTCAGGACTTTGCATATGTTGGGTATAAAAAGTCGTAATTTCAAACTGTGAATACGTGCAGAGAGCCAGAATTTGGCTATAAAATATGGCTCAGGCCTCGAAATTGGGATGTTTGGGATATTTTGAAAAGTGCAGGGGGGAACGAGACAAATGTGACCAAACGCATTGGCATATGTTGGGTATAAAAAAGTCGTAATTTCAAACTGCGAATACGTGCAGAGAGCCAGAGTTTGGCTCCAAAATATGGCTCAGGCCTCGAAATTGGGATATTTGGGATATTTTGAAAACTGCAGGGGAGTTTGTGCAAAATGTGACTCACTGCTGCTTTCAGTACTTGGCATATGTTGGGTATAAAAATTCGTGTTTTCAAACTGCGAATACGTGCACAGAGCCAGTATTTTGCTCCAAAATATGGCTCAGGCCTCGAAATTGGGATATTTGGAATATTTCGAAAACTGCAGGGCAGTTTGTGCTAAATGTGACTCACTGCCGCATTCAGTACTTGGCATATGTTGGGTATAAAAAAGTCGTGTTTTCAAACTGCGGATACGTGCATAGAGCAAGAATTTGGCTCCAAAATATGGCTGAGGCCTCGAAATTGGGATGTTTAGGATATTTTGAAAACTGCAGGGAGGTTTGGGACAAATATGACCAAACGCCGTTTTCAGTACTTGGCATATGTTGGGTATACAAAGCAGTAATTTCAAACTGCGAATACGTGCAGAGAGCCAGAATTTGGCTCCAAAATATGGCTCAGGCCTCGAAATTGGGATGTTTGGGATATTTTGAAAACTGCAGGGGGGATTCAGACAAATGTGACTAAACGCATTGGCATATGTAGGGTATAAAAAAATCGTAATTTCAAAATGCGAATACGTGCAGAGAGCCAGAGTTTGGCTCCAAAATATGGCTCAGGCATCGAAATTGGGATATTTGGGATATTTTGAAAACTGCAGGGGAGTTTGTGTAAAATGTGACTCACTGCTGCTTTCAGTACTTAGAAGATGTTGGGTATAAAAGTCGTAATTTCAAACTGCGAATACGTGCAGAGAGCCAGAATTTGGCTACAAAATATGGCTCAGGCCTCGAAATTGGGATGTTTGGGATATTTTGATAACTTCAGGGGAGTTTGCGCAAATTGTGACTCACTGCCACTTTCAGTACTTGGCATATGTTGGGTATAAAAAGTCGTAATATCAAAATATGAATACGTGCAGAGAGCCAGACGTTGGCTCCAAATTATGATTCAGGCTTCGATATTGGGATGTTTGGGATATTTAGAAAATTGCAGGGAGGATTGGGACAAATGTGACCAAATGCCACTTTCAGTACTTGGCATATGTTGGGTATAAAAAAGTCGCAATTTCAAACTGCGAATACGTGCAAAGAGCCAGAATTTGGCTACAAAACATGGCTAAGGCCTCGAAATTGGGATATTTGGGATATTTTAAAAACTGCAGGTGAGTTTGTGCAAAATGTGACTCACTGCTGCTTTCAGTACTAGGCATATATTGGGTATAAAAAGTCGTAATTTCAAACTGCGAATACGTGCAGAGATCCAGAATTTGGCTCCAAAATATGGCTCAGGCCTCGAAATTGGGATATTTGGGATATTTCGAAAACTGCAGGGGAGTTTGTGCAAAATGTGACTCACTGCCACTTTCAGGACTTGGCATATGTTGGGTATATAAAACCTTAATTTCAAACTGCGAATACGTGCAGAGAGCCAGAATTTGGCTCCAAAATATGGCTCAGGCCTCGAAATTAGCATGTTTGGGATATTTTGAAAACTGCAGGGAGCTTTGGGACAAATGTGATCAAACGCCGCTTTCAGTACTTGGCATAAGTTGGGTATAAAAAGTCGTAATTTCAAACTGCGAATACGTGCACAGAACCAGAATTTGGCTCCAAAATATGGCTCAGGCCTTGAAATTGAGATGTTTGGAATATTTTGAAAAATGCAGGGGGGATTGGGACAGATGTGACAAAATGCCGCTTTTAGTACTTGGCATATGTTGGGTATAAAAGTCACATTTTCAAACTGCGAATACGTTCTGAGAGTCAGAATTTGGCTACAAAATATGGGTCAGGCCTCGAAATTGGGATGTTTGGGATATTTTGAAAATTGCAGGGGGTATTGAGACAAATGTGACCAAACGCATTGGCATATGTTGGGTATAAAAAAGTCGTAATTTCGAACTGCGAATACGTGCAGAGAGTCAGAATTTGGCTCCAAAATATGGCTCAGGCCTCGAAATTGGGATATTTGGGATATTTTGAAAACTGCAGAGGAGTTTGTGCAAAATGTGACTCACTGCTGCTTTCAGTACTTGGCATATGTTGGGTATAAAAAGTCGTAATTTCAAACTGCGAATACGTGCAGAGAGCCAGAATTTGGCTACAATATATGGCTCAGGTCTCGAAATTGGGATATTTGGGATATTTTGAAAACTGCAGGGGAGTTTGTGCAAAATGTGACTAATTGCTGCATTCAGTACTTGGCATATGTTGGGTATAAAAAGTCGTAATTTCAAACTGCGAATACGTGCAGAGAGCCAGAATTTGGCTACAAAATATGGCTCAGGCCTCGAAATTGGGATATTTGGGATATTTTGAAAACTGCAGAGGAGTTTGTGCAAAATGTGACTCACTGCTGCTTTCAGTACTTGGCATATGTTGGGTATAAAAAGTCGTAATTTCAAACTGCGAATACGTGCAGAGAGTTAGAATTTGGCTCCAAAATATGGCTCAGGCCTCGAAATTGGCATATTTGGGATATTTTGAAAACTGCAGAGGAGTTTGTGCAAAATGTGACTAACTGCTGCTTTCAGTACTAGGCATATGTTGGGTATAAAAAGTCGTAATTTCAAACTGCGAATACGTGCAGAGAGTCAGAATTTGGCTCCAAAATATGGCTCAGGCCTCGAAATTGGGATATTTGGGATATTTTGAAAACTGCAGAGGAGTTTGTGCAAAATGTGACTCACTGCTGCTATCAGTACTTGGCATATGTTGGGTATAAAAAGTCGTAATTTCAAACTGCGAATACGTGCAGAGAGCCAGAATTTGGCTACAAAATGTGGCTCAGGTCTCGAAATAGGGATGTTTGGGATATTTTGAAAACTGCAGGGAAGTTTGCGCAAATTGTGACTCACTGCCACTTTCAGTACTTGGCATATGCTGGGTATAAAAAGTCGTAATATCAAAATATGAATACGTACAGAGAGCCAGACGTTGGCTCCAAATTATGATTCAGGCTTCGATATTGGGATGTTTGGGATATATAGAAAATTGCAGGGAGGATTGGGACAAATGTGACCAAATGCCGCTTTCAGTACTTGGCATATGTTGGGTATAAAAAAGTCGCAATTTCAAACTCCGAATACGTGCAAAGAGCCAGAATTTATCTCCAAAATATGGCTCAGGCCTCGAAATTGGGATATTTGGGATATTTCGAAAACTGCAGGGGAGTTTGTGCAAAATGTGACTCACTGCCTCTTTCAGGACTTGGCATATATTGGGTATAAAAAGTCATAAATTCAATCTGCGAATACGTGCATAGAGACAGAATTTGGCTTCAAAATATGGCTAAGGCCTCAAAATTGGGATGTTCGGGATATTTTGAAAACTGCAGGGAGGTTTGGGACAAATATGACCAAACGCCGCTTTCAGTACTTCGCATATGTTGGGTATATAAAACCATAATTTTAAACTGCGAATACGTGCAGAGAGCCAGAAATTGGCTCCAAAATATGGCTCGGGCCTCGAAATTAGCATCTTTGGGATATTTTGAAAACTGCAGGGAGTTTTGGGACAAGTGTGACCAAACGCCGCTTTCAGTACTTGGCATAAGTTGGGTATAAAAAGTCGTAATTTCAAACTGCGAATACGTGCAGAGAGCCAGAATTTGGATCAAAAATATGGCTCAGGCCTCGAAATTGGGATGTTTGGGATATCTTGAAAACTGCAAAGGGGAAGGAGACAAATGTGACAAAACGCATTGGCATATGTTGGGTATAAAAAAGTCGTAATTTCACACTGCGAATACGTACACAGAGCCAGAATTTTGCTCCAAAATATGGCTCAGGCCTCGAAATTGGGATATTTGGAATATTTCGAAAACTGCAGGGGAGTTTGTGCTAAATGTGACTCACTGCCGCTTTCAGTACTTGGCATATGTTGGGTATAAAAAGTCGTAAATTCAATCTGCGAATACGTGCATAGAGCCATAATTTGGCTGCAAAATATGGCTCAGGCCTCGAAATTGGGATGTTTAGGATATTTTGAAAACTGCTGGGAGGTTTGGGACAAATATGACCAAACGCCGCTTTTAGTACTTGGCATATGTTGGGTATATAAAGCCATAATTTCAAACTGCGAATACGTGCAGAGAGCCAGAATTTGGCTCCAAAATATGGCTCAGGCCTCGAAATTGGGATGTTTGGGATATTTTGAAAACTGCAGGGGGGATTGAGACAGATGTGACCAAGCGCATTGGCATATGTTGGGAATAAAAAAGTCGTAATTTCAAAATGCGAATACGTGCAGAGAGCCAGAATTTAACTCCAAAATATGGCTCAGGCCTCGAAATTGGGATATTTGGGATATTTTGAAAACTGCAGGGGGAGTTTCTGCAAAATGTGACTCACTGCTGCTTTCAGTACTTGGAAGATGTTGGGTATAAAAGTCGTAATTTCAAACTGCGAATACGTGCATAGAGCCAGAATTTGGCTCCAAAATATGGCTCAGGCCTCAAAATTAGGATGTTCAGGATATTTTGAAAACTGCAGGGAGGTTTGGGACAAATATGACCAAACGCCGCTTTCATTACTTGGCATAAGTTGGGTATAAAAAGTCGTAATTTCAAACTGCGAATACGTGCAGAGAGCCAGAATTTGGCTCAAAAATATGGCTCAGGCCTCGAAATTGGGATGTTTGGGATATTATGAAAACTGCAAAGGGGAAGGAGACAAATGTGACAAAACGCATTGGCATATGTTGGGTATAAAAAAGTCTTAATTTCCAACTGCGAATACGTGTAGAGTGCCAGAATTTGGCTCCAAAATATGGCTCAGGCCTCGAAATTGGGATATTTGGGATATTTTGAAAACTGCACGGGAGTTTGTGCAAAATGTGACTCACTGCTGCTTTCAGTACTTGGCATATGTTGGGTATAAAAAGTCGTGTTTTCAAAGTGCGAATACGTGCAGAGAGCCAGAATTTTGCTCCAAAATATGGCTCAGGCCTCGAAATTGGGATATTTGGAATATTTCGAAAACTGCAGGTGAGTTTGTGCAAAATGTGACTCACTGCCGCTTTCAGTACTTGGCATATGTTGGGTATAAAAAAGTCGTGTTTTCAAACTGCGAATACTTGCATAGAGCAAGAATTTGGCTCCAAAATATGGCTCAGGCCCTGAAATTGGGATGTTTAGGATATTTTGAAAACTGCAGGGTGGTTTGGGACATATATGACCAAACGCCGCTTTCAGTACTTGGCATATGTTGGGTATACAAAGCCGTAATTTCAAACTGCGAATACGTGCAGAGAGCCAGAATTTGGCTCCAAAATATGGCTCAGACTTCGAAATTGGGATGTTTGGGATATTTTGAAAACTGCAGGGGGGGATTGAGACAAATGTGAAAAAACGCATTGGCATATGTTGGGTATAAAAAAGTCGTAATTTCAAAATGCGAATACGTGCAGAGAGCCAGAATTTGGCTCCAAAATATAGCTCAGGCATCGAAATTGGGATATTTGGGATATTTTAAAAACTGCAGGGGAGTTTGTGCAAAATGTGACTCACTGCTGCTTTCAGTACTAGGCATATATTGGGTATAAAAAGTCGTAATTTCAAACAGCGAATACGTGCAGAGAGCCAGAATTTGGCTCCAAAATATGGCTCAGGCCTCGAAATTGGGATATTTGGGATATTTCGAAAACTGCATGGGAGTTTGTGCAAAATGTGACTCACTGCCACTTTCAGGACTTGGCATATATTGGGTATAAAAATTCATAAATTCAATCTGCGAATACTTGCATAGAGACAGAATTTGGCTCCAAAATATGGCTCAGGCCTCGAAATTGGGATGTTCGGGATATTTTGAAAACTGCAGGGAGGTTTGGGACAAATATGACCAAACGTTGCTTTCAGTACTTCGCATATGTTGGGTATATAAAACCGTAATTTCAAACTGCGAATACGTGCAGAGAGCCAGAAATTGGCTCCAAAATATGGCTCGGGCCTCGAAATTAGCATATTTGGGATATTTTGAAAACTGCAGGGAGTTTTGGGACAAATGTGACCAAACGCCGCTTTCAGTACTTGGCATAAGTTGGGTATAAAAAGTCGTAATTTCAAACTGCGAATACGTGCAGAGAGCCAGAATTTGGATAAAAAATATGGCTCAGGCCTCGAAATTGGGATGTTTGGGATATCTTGAAAACTGCAAAGGGGAAGGAGACAAATGTGACAAAACGCATTGGCATATGTTGGGTATAAAAAAGTCGTAATTTCACACTGCGAATACGTGTAGAGTGCCAGAATTTGGCTCCAAAATATGGCTCAGGCCTCGAAATTGGGATATTTAGAATATTTCGAAAACTGCAGGGGAGTTTGTGCAAAATGTGACTCACTGCCGCTTTCAGTACTTGGCATATGTTGGGTATAAAAAAGTCGTGTTTTCAAACTGCGAATACTTGCATAGAGCAAGAATTTGGCTCCAAAATATGGCTCAGGCCTCGAAATTGGGATGTTTAGGATATTTTGAAAACTGCAAGGAGGTTTGGGACATATATGACCAAACGCCGCTTTCAGTACTTGGCATATGTTGGGTATAAAAAGTCGCATTTTCAAACTGCGAATACGTGCAAAGAGCCAGAATTTGGCTACAAAATATGGCTCAGGCCTCGAAATTGGGATGTTTCGGATATTTTGAAAACTTCAGGGGGGAAGGAGACAAATGTGACAAAACGCATTGGCATATGTTGGGTATAAAAAAGTCGTAATTTCAAACTGCGAATACGTGCAGAGTGCCAGATTTTGGCTCCAAAATATGGCTCAGGCCTCGAAATTGGGATATTTGGGATATTTTGAAAACTGCAGGGGAGGTTGTGCAAAATGTACTCACTGCTGCTTTCAGGACTTTGCATATGTTGGGTATAAAAAGTCGTAATTTCAAACTTCGAATACGTGCAGAGAGCCAGATTTTTGCTCCAAAATATGGCTCAGGCCTCGAAATTGAGATGTTTGGGATATTTTGAAAACTGCAGGGGGGATTGGGACAGATGTGACCAAACGCCGCTTTTGGTACTTGGCATATGTTGGGTATAAAAAGTCGTAATTTCAAACAGTGAATACGTGCAGAGAGCCAGAATTTGGCTGCAAAATATGGCTCAGGCCTCGAAATTGGGATGTTTGAGATATTTTGAAAACTGCAGGGGGGGAACGAGACAAATGTGACCAAACGCATTGGCATATGTTGGGTATAAAAAAGTCGTAATTTCAAACTGCGAATACGTGCAGAGAGCCAGAGTTTGGCTCCAAAATATGGCTCAGGCCTCGAAATTGGGATATTTGGGATATTTTGAAAACTGCAGGGGAGTTTGTGCAAAATGTGACTCACTGCTGCTTTCAGTACTTGGCATATGTTGGGTATAAAAAGTCGTGTTTTCAAAGTGCGAATACGTGCAGAGAGCCAGAATTTTGCTCCAAAATATGGCTCAGGCCTCGAAATTGGGATATTTGGAATATTTCGAAAACTGCAGGTGAGTTTGTGCAAAATGTGACTCACTGCCGCTTTCAGTACTTGGCATATGTTGGGTATAAAAAAGTCGTGTTTTCAAACTGCGAATACTTGCATAGAGCAAGAATTTGGCTCCAAAATATGGCTCAGGCCTTGAAATTGGGATGTTTAGGATATTTTGAAAACTGCAGGGTGGTTTGGGACATATATGACCAAACGCCGCTTTCAGTACTTGGCATATGTTGGGTATACAAAGCCGTAATTTCAAACTGCGAATACGTGCAGAGAGCCAGAATTTGGCTCCAAAATATGGCTCAGGCTTCGAAATTGGGATGTTTGGGATATTTTGAAAACTGCAGGGGGGGATTGAGACAAATGTGAAAAAACGCATTGGCATATGTTGGGTATAAAAAAGTCGTAATTTCAAAATGCGAATACGTGCAGAGAGCCAGAATTTGGCTCCAAAATATGGCTCAGGCATCGAAATTGGGATATTTGGGATATTTTGAAAACTGAAGGGAAGTTTGCGCAAATTGTGACTCACTGCCACTTTCAGTACTTGGCATATGTTGGGTATAAAAAGTCGTAATATCAAAATATGAATACGTGCAGAGAGCCAGACGCTGGCTCTAAATTATGACTCAGGCCTCGATATTGCGATGTTTGGGATATTTAGAAAATTGCAGGGAGGATTGGGACAAATGTGACCAAACGCCGCTTTCAGTACTTGGCATATGTTGGGTATAAAAAAGTCGCAATTTCAAACTGCGAATACGTGCAGAGAGCCAGAATTTAGCTCCAAAACATGGCTAAGGCCTCGAAATTGTTATGTTTGGGATATTTTAAAAACTGCAGGGGAGTTTGTGCAAAATGTGACTCACTGCTGCTTTCAGTACTAGGCATATATTGGGTATAAAAAGTCGTAATTTCAAACTGCGAATACGTGCAGAGAGCCAGAATTTGGCTCCAAAATATGGCTCAGGCCTGGAAATTGGGATATTTGGGATATTTCGAAAACTGCAGGGGAGTTTGTGCAAAATGTGACTCACTGCCACTTTCAGGACTTGGCATATATTGGGTATAAAAAGTCATAAATTCAATCTGCGAATACGTGCATAGAGACAGAATTTGGCTCCAAAATATGGCTCAGGCCTCGAAATTGGGATGTTCGGGATATTTTGAAAACTGCAGGGAGGTTTGGGACAAATATGACCAAACGTTGCTTTCAGTACTTCGCATATGTTGGGTATATAAAACCGTAATTTCAAACTGCGAATACGTGCAGAGAGCCAGAAATTGGCTCCAAAATATGGCTCGGGCCTCGAAATTAGCATATTTGGGATATTTTGAAAACTGCAGGGAGTTTTGGGACAAATGTGACCAAACGCCGCTTTCAGTACTTGGCATAAGTTGGGTATAAAAAGTCGTAATTTCAAACTGCGAATACGTGCAGAGAGCCAGAATTTGGATAAAAAATATGGCTCAGGCCTCGAAATTGGGATGTTTGGGATATCTTGAAAACTGCAAAGGGGAAGGAGACAAATGTGACAAAACGCATTGGCATATGTTGGGTATAAAAAAGTCGTAATTTCACACTGCGAATACGTGTAGAGTGCCAGAATTTGGCTCCAAAATATGGCTCAGGCCTCGAAATTGGGATATTTGGAATATTTCGAAAACTGCAGGGGAGTTTGTGTAAAATGTGACTCACTGCCGCTTTCAGTACTTGGCATATGTTGGGTATAAAAAAGTTGTGTTTTCAAACTGCGAATACTTGCATAGAGCAAGAATTTGGCTCCAAAATATGGCTCAGGCCTCGAAATTGGGATGTTTAGGATATTTTGAAAACTGCAAGGAGGTTTGGGACATATATGACCAAACGCCGCTTTCAGTACTTGGCATATGTTGGGTATACAAAGCCGTAATTTCAAACTGCGAATACGTGCAGAGAGCCAGAATTTGGCTCCAAAATATGGCTCAGGCCTTGAAATTGAGATGTTTGGGATATTTTGAAAACTGCAGGGGGGATTGGGACAGATGTGACCAAACGCCGCTTTTACTACTTGGCATATGTTGGGTATAAAAAGTCGCATTTTCAAACTGCGAATACGTTCAAAGAGCCAGAATTTGGCTACAAAATATGGCTCAGGCCTCGAAATTGGGATATTTCGGATATTTTGAAAACTTCAGGGGGGAAGGAGACAAATGTGACAAAACGCATTGGCATATGTTGGGTATAAAAAAGTCGTAATTTCAAACTGCGAATACGTGCAGAGTGCCAGATTTTGGCTCCAAAATATGGCTCAGGCCTCGAAATTGGGATATTTGGGATATTTTGAAAACTGCAGGGGAGTTTGTGCAAAATGTACTCACTGCTGCTTTCAGGACTTTGCATATGTTGGGTATAAAAAGTCGTAATTTCAAACTTCGAATACGTGCAGAGAGCCAGATTTTTGCTCCAAAATATGGCTCAGGCCTCGAAATTGAGATGTTTGGGATATTTTGAAAACTGCAGGGGGGATTTGGACAGATGTGACCAAACGCCGCTTTTAGTACTTGGCATATGTTGGGTATAAAAAGTCGTAATTTCAAACAGTGAATACGTGCAGAGAGCCAGAATTTGGCTACAAAATATGGCTCAGGCCTCGAAATTGGGATGTTTGGGATATTTTGAAAACTGCAGGGGGGAACGAGACAAATGTGACCAAACGCATTGGCATATGTTGGGTATAAAAAAGTCGTAATTTCAAACTGCGAATCCGTGCAGAGAGCCAGAATTTGGCTCCAAAATATGGCTCAGGCCTAGAAATTGGGATATTTGGGATATTTTGAAAACTGCAGGGGAGTTTGTGCAAAATGTGACTCACTGCTGCTTTCAGTACTTGGCATATGTTGGGTATAAAAAGTCGTGTTTTCAAACTGCGAATACGTGCACAGAGCCTGAATTTTGCTCCAAAATATGGCTCAGGCCTCGAAATTGGGATATTTGGAATATTTCGAAAACTGCAGGGGAGTTTGTGCTAAATGTGACTCACTGCCGCTTTCAGTACTTGGCATATGTTGGGTATAAAAAGTCGTAAATTCAATCTGCGAATACGTGCATAGAGCCATAATTTGGCTGCAAAATATGTCTCAGGCCTCGAAATTGGGATGTTTAGGATATTTTGAAAACTGCTGGGAGGTTTGGGACAAATATGACCAAACGCCGCTTTTAGTAATTGGCATATGTTGGGTATATAAAGCCATATTTTTAAACTGCGAATACGTGCAGAGAGCCAGAATTTGGCTCCAAAATATGGCTCAGGCCTCGAAATTGGGATGTTTGGGATATTTTGAAAACTGCATGGGGGATTGAGACAGATGTGACCAAACGCATTGGCATATGTTGGGAATAAAAAAGTCGTAATTTCAAAATGCGAATACGTGCAGAGAGCCAGAATTTGGCTCCAAAATATGGCTCAGGCCTCGAAATTGGGATATTTGGGATATTTTGAAAACTGCAGGGGAGTTTGTGCAAAATGTGACTCACTGCTGCTTTCAGTACTTGGCATATGTTGGGTATAAAAAGTCGTGTTTTCAAACTGCGAATACGTGCAGAGAGCCAGAATTTAGCTCCAAAATATGGCTCAGGCCTTGAAATTGGGATGTTTAGGATATTTTGAAAACTGCAGGGTGGTTTGGGACATATATGACCAAACTACGCTTTCAGTACTTAGCATATGTTGGGTATACAAAGCCGAAATTTCAAACTGCGAATACGTGCAGAGAGCCAGAATTTGGCTCCAAAATATGGCTCAGGCTTCGATATTGGGATGTTTGGGATATTTTGAAAACTGCAGGGGGGGATTGAGACAAATGTGAAAAAACGCATTGGCATATGTTGGGTATAAAAAAGTCGTAATTTCAAAATGCGAATACGTGCAGAGAGCCAGAATTTGGCTCCAAAATATGGCTCAGGCATCGAAATTGGGATATTTGGGATATTTTGAAAACTGCAGGGAAGTTTGCGCAAATTGTGACTCACTGCCACTTTCAGTACTTGGCATATGTTGGGTATAAAAAGTCGTAATATCAAAATATGAATACGTGCAGAGAGCCAGACGCTGGCTCTAAATTATGACTCAGGCCTCGATATTGGGATGTTTGGGATATTTAGAAAATTGCAGGGAGGATTGGGACAAATGTGACCAAACGCCGCTTTCAGTACTTGGCATATGTTGGGTATAAAAAAGTCGCAATTTCAAACTGCGAATACGTGCAGAGAGCCAGAATTTAGCTCCAAAACATGGCTAAGGCCTCGAAATTGGGATATTTGGGATATTTTAAAAACTGCAGGGGAATTTGTGCAAAATGTGACTCACTGCTGCTTTCAGTACTAGGCATATATTGGGTATAAAAAGTCATAATTTCAAACTGCGAATACGTGCAGAGAGCCAGAATTTGGCTCCAAAATATGGCTCAGGCCTCGAAATTGGGATATTTGGGATATTTCGAAAACTGCAGGGGAGTTTGTGCAAAATGTGACTCACTGCCACTTTCAGGACTTGGCATATATTGGGTATAAAAAGTCATAAATTCAATCTGCGAATACGTGCATAGAGACAGAATTTGGCTCCAAAATATGGCTCAGGCCTTGAAATTGGGATGTTCGGGATATTTTGAAAACTGCAGGGAGGTTTGGGACAAATATGACCAAACGTCGCTTTCAGTACTTCGCATATGTTGGGTATATAAAACCGTAATTTCAAACTGCGAATACGTGCAGAGAGCCAGAAATTTTCTCCAAAATATGGCTCGGGCCTCGAAATTAGCATGCTTGGGATATTTTGAAAACTGCAGGGAGTTTTGGGACAAATGTGACCAAACGCCGCTTTCAGTACTTGGCATAAGTTGGGTATAAAAAGTCGTAATTTCAAACTGCGAATACGTGCAGAGAGCCAGAATTTGGATCAAAAATATGGCTCAGGCCTCGAAATTGGGATGTTTGGGATATCTTGAAAACTGCAAAGGGGAAGGAGACAAATGTGACAAAACGCATTGGCATATGTTGGGTATAAAAAAGTCGTAATTTCACACTGCGAATACGTGTAGAGTGCCAGAATTTGGCTCCAAAATATGGCTCAGGCCTCGAAATTGGGATATTTGGAATATTTCGAAAACTGCAGGGGACTTTGTGCAAAATGTGACTCACTGCTGCTTTCAGGACTTTGCATATGTTGGGTATAAAAAGTCGTAATTTCAAACTTCGAATACGTGCAGAGAGCCAGATTTTTGCTCCAAAATATGGCTCAGGCCTCGAAATTGAGATGTTTGGGATATTTTGAAAACTGCAGGGGGGATTGGGACAGATGTGACCAAACGCCGCTTTTAGTACTTGGCATATGTTGGGTATAAAAAGTCGTAATTTCAAACAGTGAATACGTGCAGAGAGCCAGAATTTGGCTACAAAATATGGCTCAGGCCTCGAAATTGGGATGTTTGGGATATTTTGAAAACTGCAGGGGGGAACGAGACAAATGTGACCAAACGCATTGGCATATGTTGGGTATAAAAAAGTCGTAATTTCAAACTGCGAATACGTGCAGAGAGCCAGAGTTTGGCTCCAAAATATGGCTCAGGCCTCGAAATTGGGATATTTGGGATATTTTGAAAACTGCAGGGGAGTTTGTGCAAAATGTGACTCACTGCTGCTTTCAGTACTTGGCATATGTTGGGTATAAAAAGTCGTGTTTTCAAACTGCGAATACGTGCACAGAGCCAGAATTTTGCTCCAAAATATGGCTCAGGCCTCGAAATTGGGATATTTGGAATATTTCGAAAACTGCAGGGGAGTTTGTGCTAAATGTGACTCACAGCCGCTTTCAGTACTTGGCATATGTTGGGTATAAAAAAGTCGTGTTTTCAAACTGCGAATACTTGCATAGAGCAAGAATTTGGCTCCAAAATATGGCTCAGGCCTCGAAATTGGGATGTTTAGGATATTTTGAAAACTGCAGGGAGGTTTGGGACAAATATGACCAAACGCCGTTTTCAGTACTTGGCATATGTTGGGTATACAAAGCCGTAATTTCAAACTGCGAATACGTGCAGAGAGCCAGAATTTGGCTCCAAAATATGGCTCAGGCCTCGAAATTGGGATGTTTGGGATATTTTGAAAACTGCAGGGGGGATTGGGACAGATGTGACCAAACGCCGCTTTTAGTACTTGGCATATGTTGGGTATAAAATGTCGCATTTTCAAACTGCGAATACGTGCAAAGAGCCAGAATTTGGCTACAAAATATGGCTCAGGCCTCGAAATTGGGATGTTTGGGATATTTTGAAAACTGCAGGGGGGATTGAGACAAATGTGACCAAACGCATTGGCATATGTCGGGTATAAAAAAGTCGTAATTTCAAAATGCGAATACATGCAGAGAGCCAGAATTTGGCTCCCAAATATGGCTCAGGCATCGAAATTGGGATATTTGTGATATTTTGGAAACTGCAGGGAAGTTTGCGCAAATTGTGACTCACTGCCACTTTCAGTACTTGGCATATGTTGGGTATAAAAAGTCGTAATATCAAAATATGAATACGTGCAGAGAGCCAGACGCTGGCTCCAAATTATGACTCAGGCCTCGATATTGGGATGTTTGGGATATTTAGAAAATTGCAAGGAGGATTGGGACAAATGTGACCAAACGCCGCTTTCAGTACTTGGCATATGTTGGGTATAAAAAAGTCGCAATTTCAAACTGCGAATACGTGCAGAGAGCCAGAATTTAGCTCCAAAACATGGCTAAGGCCTCGAAATTGGGATATTTGGGATATTTTAAAAACTGCAGGGGAGTTTGTGCAAAATGTGACTCACTGCTGCTTTCAGTACTAGGCATATATTGGGTATAAAAAGTCGTAATTTCAAACTGCGAATACGTGCAGAGAGCCAGAATTTGGCTCCAAAATATGGCTCAGGCCTCGAAATTGGGATATTTGGGATATTTCGAAAACTGCAGGGGAGTTTGTGCAAAATGTGACTCACTGCCACTTTCAGGACTTGGCATATATTGGGTATAAAAAGTCATAAATTCAATCTGCGAATACGTGCATAGAGACAGAATTTGGCTCAAAAATATGGCTCAGGCCTCGAAATTGGGATGTTTCGGATATTATGAAAACTTCAGGGGGGAAGGAGACAAATGTGACAAAACGCATTGGCATATGTTGGGTATAAAAAAGTCGTAATTTCAAACTGCGAATACGTGCAGAGTGCCAGAATTTGGCTCCAAAATATGGCTCAGGCCTCGAAATTGGGATATTTGGGATATTTTGAAAACTGCAGGGGAGTTTGTGCAAAATGTGACTCACTGCTGCTTTCAGGACTTTGCATATGTTGGGTATAAAAAGTCGTAATTTCAAACTTCGAATACGTGCAGAGAGCCAGATTTTTGCTCCAAAATATGGCTCAGGCCTCGAAATTGAGATGTTTGGGATATTTTGAAAACTACAGGGGGGATTGGGACAGATGTGACCAAACGCCGCTTTTAGTACTTGGCATATGTTGGGTATAAAAAGTCGTAATTTCAAGCAGTGAATACGTGCAGAGAGCCAGAATTTGGCTACAAAATATGGCTCAGGCCTCGAAATTGGGATGTTTGGGATATTTTGAAAACTGCAGGGGGGAACGAGACAAATGTGACCAAACTCATTGGCATATGTTGGGTATAAAAAAGTCGTAATTTCAAACTGCGAATACGTGCAGAGAGCCAGAGTTTGGCTCCAAAATATGGCTCAGGCCTCGAAATTGGGATATTTGGGATATTTTGAAAACTGCAGGGGAGTTTGTGCAAAATGTGACTCACTGCTGCTTTCAGTACTTGGCATATGTTGGGTATAAAAAGTCGTGTTTTCAAACTGCGAATACGTGCACAGAGCCAGAATTTTGCTCCAAAATATGGCTCAGGCCTCGAAATTGGGATGTTTAAGATATTTTGAAAACTGCAGGCAGGTTTGGGACAAATATGACCAAACGCCGTTTTCAGTACTTGGCATATGTTGGGTATACAAAGCCGTAATTTCAAACTGCGAATACGTGCAGAGAGCCAGAATTTGGCTCCAAAATATGGCTCAGGCCTCGAAATTGGGATGTTTGGGATATTTTGAAAACTGCAGGGGGGATTGAGACAAATGTGACTAAACGCATTGGCATATGTAGAGTATAAAAAAAATCGTAATTTCAAAATGCGAATACGTGCAGAGAGCCAGAGTTTGGCTCCAAAATATGGCTCAGGCATCGAAATTGGGATATTTGGGATATTTTGAAAACTGCAGGGGAGTTTGTGCAAAATGTGACTCACTGTTGCTTTCAGTACTTAGAAGATGTTGGGTATAAAAGTCGTAATTTCAAACTGCGAATACGTGCAGAGAGCCAGAATTTGGCTCAAAAATATGGCTCAGGCCTCGAAATTGGGATGTTTGGGATATTTTGAAAACTGCAAAGGGGAAGGAGACAAATGTGACAAAACGCATTGGCATATGTTGGGTATAAAAAATCTTAATTTCCAACTGCGAATACGTGCATAGAGCCAGAATTTGGCTCCAAAATATGGCTCAGGCCTCGAAATTGGGATATTTGGGATATTTTGAAAACTGCAGGGGAGTTTGTGCAAAATGTGACTCACTGCTGCTTTCAGTACTTGGCATATGTTGGGTATAAAAAGTCGTGTTTTCAAACTGCGAATACGTGCAGAGAGCCAGAATTTTGCTCCAAAATATGGCCCAGGCCTCGAAATTAGGATATTTGGAATATTTCGAAAACTACAGGTGAGTTTGTGCAAAATGTGACTCTCTGCCGCTTTCAGTACTTGGCATATGTTGGGTATAAAAAAGTCGTGTTTTCAAACTGCGAATACTTGCATAGAGGAAGAATTTGGCTCCAAAATATGGCTCAGGCCTTGAAATTGGGATGTTTAGGATATTTTGAAAACTGCAGGGTGGTTTGGGACATATATGACCAAACGCCGCTTTCAGTACTTAGCATATGTTGGGTATACAAAGCCGTAATTTCAAACTGCGAATACGTGCAGAGAGCCAGAATTTGGCTCCAAAATATGGCTCAGGCTTCGAAATTGGGATGTTTGAGATATTTTGAAAACTGCAGGGGGGGATTGAGACAAATGTGAAAAAACGCATTGGCATATGTTGGGTATAAAAAAGTCGTAATTTCAAAATGCGAATACGTGCAGAGAGCCAGAATTTGGCTCCAAAATATGGCTCAGGCATCGAAATTGGGATATTTGGGATATTTTGAAAACTGAAGGGAAGTTTGCGCAAATTGTGACTCACTGCCACTTTCAGTACTTGGCATATGTTGGGTATAAAAAGTCGTAATATCAAAATATGAATACGTGCAGAGAGCCAGACGCTGGCTCTAAATTATGACTCAGGCCTCGATATTGGGATGTTTGGGATATTTAGAAAATTGCAGGGAGGATTGGGACAAATGTGACCAAACGCCGCTTTCAGTACTTGGCATATGTTGGGTATAAAAAAGTCGCAATTTCAAACTGCGAAATTGGGATATTTGGGATATTTTGAAAACTGCAGGGGAGTTTGTGCAAAATGTGACTCACTGCTCCTTTCAGTACTTCGCATATGTTGGGTATATAAAACCGTAATTTCAAACTGCGAATACGTGCAGAGAGCCAGAAATTGGCTTTAAAATATGGATCGGGCCTCGGAATTAGCATGTTTTGGATATTTTGAAAACTGCAGGGAGCTTTGGGACAAATGTGACCAAACGCCGCTTTCATTACTTGGCGTAAGTTGGGTATAAAAAGTCGTAATTTCAAACTGCGAATACGTGCAGAGAGCCAGAATTTGGCTCAAAAATATGGCTCAGGCCTCGAAATTGGGATGTTTGGGATATTTTGAAAACTGCAAAGGGGAAGGAGACAAATGTGACAAAACGCATTGGCATATGTTGGGTATAAAAAAGTCTTAATTTCCAACTGCGAATACGTGTAGAGTGCCAGAATTTGGCTCCAAAATATGGCTCAGGCCACGAAATTGGGATATTTAGGATATTTTGAAAACTGCAGGGGAGTTTGTGCAAAATGTGACTCACTGCTGCTTTCAGTACTTGGCATATGTTGGGTATAAAAAGTCGTGTTTTCAAACTGCGAATACGTGCAGAGAGCCAGAATTTAGCTCCACAATATGGCTCAGGCCTCGAAAATGGGATATTTGGAATATTTCGAAAACTGCAGGTGAGTTTGTGCAAAATGTGACTCACTGCCGCTTTCAGTACTTGGCATATGTTGGGTATAAAAAAGTCGTGTTTTCAAACTGCGAATACTTGCATAGAGCAAGAATTTGGCTCCAAAATATGGCTCAGGCCTTGAAATTGGGATGTTTAGGATATTTTGAAAACTGCAGGGTGGTTTGGGACATATATGACCAAACGCCGCTTTCAGTACTTAGCATATGTTGGGTATACAAAGCCGTAATTTCAAACTGCGAATACGTGCAGAGAGCCAGAATTTGGCTCCAAAATATGGCTCAGGCTTCGAAATTGGGATGTTTGGGATATTTTGAAAACTGCAGGGGGGGATTGAGACAAATGTGAAAAAACGCATTGGCATATGTTGGGTATAAAAAAGTCGTAATTTCAAAATGCGAATACGTGCAGAGAGCCAGAATTTGGCTCCAAAATATGGCTCAGGCATCGAAATTGGGATATTTGGGATATTTTGAAAACTGCAGGGAAGTTTGCGCAAATTGTGACTCACTGCCACTTTCAGTACTTGGCATATGTTGGGTATAAAAAGTCGTAATATCAAAATATGAATACGTGCAGAGAGCCAGACGCTGGCTCTAAATTATGACTCAGGCCTCGATATTGGGATGTTTGGGATATTTAGAAAATTACAGGGAGGATTGGGACAAATGTGACCAAACGCCGCTTTCAGTACTTGGCATATGTTGGGTATAAAAAAGTCGCAATTTCAAACTGCGAATACGTGCAGAGAGCCAGAATTTAGCTCCAAAACATGGCTAAGGCCTCGAAATTGGGATATTTGGGATATTTTAAAAACTGCAGGGGAGTTTGTGCAAAATGTGACTCACTGCTGCTTTCAGTACTAGGCATATATTGGGTATAAAAAGTCATAATTTCAAAATTGCGAATACGTGCAGAGAGCCAGAATTTTGCTCCAAAATATGGCTCAGGCCTCGAAATTGGGATATTTGGAATATTTCAAAAACTGCAGGGGAGTTTGTGCTAAATGTGACTCACTGCCGCTTTCAGTACTAGGCATATATTGGGTATAAAAAGTCGTAATTTCAAACTGCGAATACGTGCAGAGAGCCAGAATTTGGCTCCAAAATATGGCTCAGGCCTCGAAATTGGGATATTTGGGATATTTCGTAAACTGCAGGGGAGTTTGTGCAAAATGTGACTCACTGCCACTTTCAGGACTTGGCATATATTGGGTATAAAAAGTCATAAATTCAATCTGCGAATACGTGCATAGAGACAGAATTTGGCTCCAAAATATGGCTCAGGCCTCGAAATTGGGATGTTCGGGATATTTTGAAAACTGCAGGGAGGTTTGGGACAAATATGACCAAACGTCGCTTTCAGTACTTGGCATATGTTGGGTATATAAAACCTTAATTTCAAACTGCGAATACGTGCAGAGAGCCAGAAATTGGCTCCAAAATATGGCTCGGGCCTCGAAATTAGCATGTTTGGGATATTTTGAAAACTGCAGGGAGCTTTGGGACAAATGTGACCAAACGCCGCTTTCAGTACTTTGCATAAGTTGGGTATAAAAAGTCGTAATTTCAAACTGCGAATACGTGCAGAGAGCCAGAATTTGGCTCAAAAATATGGCTCAGGCCTCGAAATTGGGATGTTTTGGATATTATGAAAACTTCAGGGGGGAAGGAGACAAATGTGACAAAACGCATTGGCATATGTTGGGTATAAAAAAGTCGTAATTTCAAACTGCGAATACGTGCAGAGTGCCAGAATTTGGCTCCAAAATATGGCTCAGGCCTCGAAATTGGGATATTTGGGATATTTTGAAAACTGCAGGGGAGTTTGTGCAAAATGTGACTCACTGCTGCTTTCAGGACTTTGCATATGTTGGGTATAAAAAGTCGTAATTACAAACTTCGAATACGTGCAGAGAGCCAGATTTTTGCTCCAAAATATGGCTCAGGCCTCGAAATTGAGATGTTTGGGATATTTTGAAAACTGCAGGGGGGATTGGGACAGATGTGACCAAACGCCGCTTTTAGTACTTGGCATATGTTGGGTATAAAAAGTCGTTATTTCAAGCAGTGAATACGTGCAGAGAGCCAGAATTTGGCTACAAAATATGGCTCAGGCCTCGAAATTGGGATATTTGGGATATTTTGAAAACTGCAGGGGAGTTTGTGCAAAATGTGACTCACTGCTGCTTTCAGTACTTAGAAGATGTTGGGAATAAAAGTCGTAATTTCAAACTGCGAATACGTGCAGAGAGCCAGAATTTGGCTCAAAAATATGGCTCAGGCCTCGAAATTGGGATGTTTGGGATATTTTGAAAACTGCAAAGGGGAAGGAGACAAATGTGACAAAACGCATTGGCATATGTTGGGTATAAAAAAGTCTTAATTTCCAACTGCGAATACGTGTAAAGTGCCAGAATTTGGCTCCAAAATATGGCTCAGGCCTCGAAATTGGGATATTTGGGATATTTTGAAAACTGCAGGGGAGTTTGTGCAAAATGTGACTCACTGCTGCTTTCAGTACTTGGCATATGTTGGGTATAAAAAGTCGTGTTTTCAAACTGCGAATACGTGCAGAGAGCCAGAATTTTGCTCCAAAATATGGCTCAGGCCTCGAAATTGGGATATTTGGAATATTTCGAAAACTGCAGGTGAGTTTGTGCAAAATGTGACTCACTGCCGCTTTCAGTACTTGGCATATGTTGGGTATAAAAAAGTCGTGTTTTCAAACAGCGAATACTTGCATAGAGCAAGAATTTGGCTCCAAAATATGGCTCAGGCCTTGAAATTGGGATGTTTAGGATATTTTGAAAACTGCAGGGTGGTTTGGGACATATATGACCAAACGCCGCTTTCAGTACTTAGCATATGTTGGGTATACAAAGCCGTAATTTCAAACTGCGAATACGTGCAGAGAGCCAGAATTTGGCTCCAAAATATGGCTCAGGCTTCGAAATTGGGATGTTTGGGATATTTTGAAAACTGCAGGGGGGGGTTGAGACAAATGTGAAAAAACGCATTGGCATATGTTGGGTATAAAAAAGTCGTAATTTCAAAATGCGAATACGTGCAGAGAGCCACAATTTGGCTCCAAAATATGGCTCAGGCATCGAAACTGGGATATTTGGGATATTTTGAAAACTGCAGGGAAGTTTGCGCAAATTGTGACTCACTGCCACTTTCAGTACTTGGCATATGTTGGGTATAAAAAGTCGTAATATCAAAATATGAATACGTGCAGAGAGCCAGACGCTGGCTCTAAATTATGACTCAGGCCTCGATATTGGGATGTTTGGGATATTTATAAAATTGCAGGGAGGATTGGGACAAATGTGACCAAACGCCGCTTTCAGTGCTTGGCATATGTTGGGTATAAAAAAGTCGCAATTTCAAACTGCGAAATTGGGATATTTGGGATATTTTGAAAACTGCAGGGGAGTTTGTGCAAAATGTGACTCACTGCTGCTTTCAGTACTTCGCATATGTTGGGTATATAAAACCGTAATTTCAAACTGCGAATACGTGCAGAGAGCCAGAAATTGGCTCTAAAATATGGCTCGGGCCTCGGAATTAGCATGTTTTGGATATTTTGAAAACTGCAGGGAGCTTTGGGACAAATGTGACCAAACGCCGCTTTCATTACTTGGCATAAGTTGGGTATAAAAAGTCGTAATTTCAAACTGCGAATACGTGCAGAGAGCCAGAATTTGGCTCAAAAATATAGCTCAGGCCTCGAAATTGGGATGTTTGGGATATTTTGAAAACTGCAAAGGGGAAGGAGACAAATGTGACAAAACGCATTGGCATATGTTGGGTATAAAAAAGTCTTAATTTCAAAATGCGAATACGTGCAGAGAGCCAGAATTTGGCTCCACAATATGGCTCAGGCCTCGAAATTGGGATATTTGGGATATTTCGAAAACTGCAGGGGAGTTTGTGCAAAATGTGACTCACTGCCACTTTCAGGACTTGGCATATATTGGGTATAAAAAGTCATAAATTCAATCTGCGAATACGTGCATAGAGACAGAATTTGGCTCCAAAATATGGCTCAGGCCTCGAAATTGGGATGTTCGGGATATTTTGAAAACTGCAGGGAGGTTTGGGACAAATATGACCAAACGTCGCTTTCAGTACTTCGCATATGTTGGGTATATAAAAACGTAATTTCAAACTGCGAATACGTGCAGAGAGCCAGAAATTGGCTCCAAAATATGGCTCGGGCCTCGAAATTAGCATGTTTGGGATATTTTGAAAATTGCAGGGAGTTTTGGGACAAATGTGACCAAACGCCGCTTTCAGTACTTGGCATAAGTTGGGTATAAAAAGTCGTAATTTCAAACTGCGAATACGTGCAGAGAGCCAGAATTTGGATCAAAAGTATGGCTCAGGCCTCGAAATTGGGATGTTTGGGATATCTTGAAAACTGCAAAGGGGAAGGAGACAAATGTGACAAAACGCATTGGCATATGTTGGGTATAAAAAAGTCGTAATTTCACACTGCGAATACGTGTAGAGTGCCAGAATTTGGCTCCAAAATATGGCTCAGGCCTCGAAATTGGGATATTTGGAATATTTCGAAAACTGCAGGGGAGTTTTTGCAAAATGTGACTCACTGCCGCTTTCAGTACTTGGCATATGTTGGGTATAAAAAAAGTCGTGTTTTCAAACTGCGAATACTTGCATAGAGCGAGAATTTGGCTCCAAAATATGGCTCAGGCCTCGAAATTGGGATGTTTAGGATATTTTGAAAACTGCAGGGAGGTTTGGGACATATATGACCAAACGCCGCTTTCAGTACTTGGCATATGTTGAGTATACAAAGCCGTAATTTCAAACTGCGAATACGTGCAGAGAGCCAGAATTTGGCTCCAAAATATGGCTCAGGCCTTGAAATTGAGATGTTTGGAATATTTTGAAAACTGCAGGGGGGATTGGGACAGATGTGACCAAACGCCGCTTTTACTACTTGGCATATGTTGGGTATAAAAAGTCGCATTTTCAAACTGCGAATACGTGCAAAGAGCCAGAATTTGGCTACAAAATATGGCTCAGGCCTCGAAATTGGGATGTTTCGGATATTTTGAAAACTTCAGGGGGGAAGGAGACAAATGTGACAAAACGCATTGGCATATGTTGGGTATAAAAAAGTCGTAATTTCAAACTGCGAATACGTGCAGAGTGCCAGATTTTGGCTCCAAAATATGGCTCAGGCCTCGAAATTGGGATATTTGGGATATTTTGAAAACTGCAGGGGAGTTTGTGCAAAATGTGACTCACTGCTGCTTTCAGGACTTTGCATATGTTGGGTATAAAAAGTCGTAATTTCAAACTTCGAATACGTGCAGAGAGCCAGATTTTTGCTCCAAAATATGGCTCAGGCCTCGAAATTGAGATGTTTGGGATATTTTGAAAACTGCAGGGGGGATTGGGACAGATGTGACCAAACGCCGCTTTTATTACTTGGCATATGTTGGGTAAAAAAAAGTCGTAATTTCAAACAGTGAATACGTGCAGAGAGCCAGAATTTGGCTACAAAATATAGCTCAGGCCTCGAAATTGGGATGTTTGGGGTATTTTGAAAACTGCAGGGGGGAACGAGACAAATGTGACCAAACGCATTGGCATATGTTGGGTATAAAAAAGTCGTAATTTCAAACTGCGAATACGTGCAGAGAGCCAGAGTTTGGCTCCAAAATATGGCTCAGACCTCGAAATTGGGATATTTGGGATATTTTGAAAACTGCAGGGGAGTTTGTGCAAAATGTGATTCACTGCTGCTTTCAGTACTTGGCATATGTTGGGTATAAAAAGTCGTGTTTTCAAACTGCGAATACGTGCACACAGCCAGAATTTTGCTCCAAAATATGGCTCAGGCCTCGAAATTGGGATATTTGGAATATTTCGAAAACTGCAGGGGAGATTGTGCTAAATGTGACTCACTGCCGCTTTCAGTACTTGGCACATGTTGGGTATAAAAAAGTCGTGTTTTCAAACTGCGAATACTTGCATAGAGCAAAAATTTGGCTCCAAAATATGGCTCAGGCCTCGAAATTGGGATGTTTAGGATATTTTGAAAACTGCAGGGAGGTTTGGGACAAATATGACCAAACGCCGTTTTCAGTACTTGGCATATGTTGGGTATACAAAGCCGTAATTTCAAACTGCGAATACGTGCAGAGAGCCAGAATTTGGCTCCAAAATATGGCTCAGGCCTCGAAATTGGGATGTTTGGGATATTTTGAAAACTGCAGGGGGGATTGGGACAGATGTGACCAAACGCCGCTTTTAGTACTTGGCATATGTTGGGTATAAAAAGTCGCATTTTCAAACTGCAAATACGTGCATAGAGACAGAATTTGGCTCCAAAATATGGCTCAGGCCTCGAAATTGGGATGTTCGGAATATTTTGAAAAATGCAGGGAGGTTTGGGACAAATATGACCAAACGTCGCTTTCAATACTTGGCATATGTTGGGTATATAAAACCTTAATTTCAAACTGCGAATACGTGCAGAGAGCCAGAAATTGGCTCCAAAATATGGCTCGGGCCTCGAAATTAGCATGTTTGGGATATTTTGAAAACTGCAGGGAGCTTTGGGACAAATGTGACCAAACGCCGCTTTCAGTACTTTGTATAAGTTGGGTATAAAAAGTCGTAATTTCAAACTGCGAATACGTGCAGAGAGCCAGAATTTGGCTCAAAAATATGGCTCAGGCCTCGAAATTGGGATGTTTCGGATATTATGAAAACTTCAGGGGGGAAGGAGACAAATGTGACAAAACGCATTGGCATATGTTGGGTATAAAAAAGTCGTAATTTCAAACTGCGAATACGTGCAGAGTGCAAGAATTTGGCTCCAAAATATGGCTCAGGCCTCGAAATTGGGATATTTGGGATATTTTGAAAACTGCAGTGGAGTTTGTGCAAAATGTGACTCACTGCTGCTTTCAGGACTTTGCATATGTTGGGTATAAAAAGTCGTAATTTCAAACTTCGAATACGTGCAGAGAGCCAGATTTTTGCTCCAAAATATG
The DNA here is from genome assembly GCF_040958095.1 of Procambarus clarkii. NCBI lineage: Eukaryota > Metazoa > Arthropoda > Malacostraca > Decapoda > Cambaridae > Procambarus > Procambarus clarkii. The sequence continues at coordinate 3,739,804 of NC_091159.1, forward strand.
GCTCAGGCCTCGAAATTGAGATGTTTGGGATATTTTGAAAACTGCAGGGGGGATTGGGACAGATGTGACCAAACGCCGCTTTTAGTACTTGGCATATGTTGGGTATAAAAAGTCGTAATTTCAAGCAGTGAATACGTGCAGAGAGCCAGAATTTGGCTACAAAATATGGCTCAGGCCTCGAAATTGGGATGTTTGGGATATTTTGAAAACTGCAGGGGGGAACGAGACAAATGTGACCAAACGCATTGGCATATGTTGGATATAAAAAAGTCGTAATTTCAAACTGCGAATACGTGTAGAGAGCCAGAGTTTGGCTCCAAAATATGGCTCAGGCCTCGAAATTGGGATATTTGGGATATTTTGAAAACTGCAGGGGAGTTTGTGCAAAATGTGACTCACTGCTGCTTTCAGTACTTGGCATATGTTGGGTATAAAAAGTCGTGTTTTCAAACTGCGAATATGTGCACAGAGCCAGAATTTTGCTCCAAAATATGGCTCAGGCCTCGAAATTGGGATATTTGAAATATTTCGAAAACTGCAGGGGAGTTTGTGCTAAATGTGACTCACTGCCGCTTTCAGTACTTGGCATATGTTGGGTATAAAAAAGTCGTGTTTTCAAACTGCGAATACGTGCATAGAGCAAGAATTTGGCTCCAAAATATGGCTCAGGCCTCGAAATTGGGATGTTTAGGATATTTTGAAAACTGCAGGCAGGTTTAGGACAAATATGACCAAACGCCGTTTTCAGTACTTGGCATATGTTGGGTATACAAAGCCGTAATTTCAAACTGCGAATACGTGCAGAGAGCCAGAATTTGGCTCCAAAATATGGCTCAGGCCTCGAAATTGGGATGTTTGGGATATTTTGAAAACTGCAGGGGGGATTGAGACAAATGTGACTAAACGCATTGGCATATGTTGGGTATAAAAAAATCGTAATTTCAAAATGCGAATACGTGCAGAGAGCCAGAGTTTGGCTCCAAAATATGGCTCAGGCATCGAAATTGGGATATTTGGGATATTTTGAAAACTGCAGGGGAGTTTGTGCAAAATGTGACTCACTGCTGCTTTCAGTACTTAGAAGATGTTGGGTATAAAAGTCGTAATTTCAAACTGCGAATACGTGCAGAGAGCCAGAATTTGGCTACAAAATATGGCTCAGGCCTCGAAATTGGGATGTTTGGGATATTTTGAAAACTTCAGGGGAGTTTGCGCAAATTGTGACTCACTGCCACTTTCAGTACTTGGCATATGTTGGGTATAAAAAGTCGTAATATCAAAATATGAATACGTGCATAGAGCCAGACGTTGGCTCCAAATTATGACTCAGGCCTCGATATTGGGATGTTTGGGATATTTAGAAAATTGCTGGGAGGATTGGGACAAATGTGACCAAACGCCGCTTTCAGTACTAGGCATATATTGGGTATAAAAAGTCGTAATTTCAAACTGCGAATACGTGCAGAGAGCGAGAATTTGGCTCCAAAATATGGCTCAGGCCTCGAAATTGGGATATTTGGAATATTTCGAAAACTGCAGGAGAGTTTTTGCAAAATGTGACTCACTGCCACTTTCAGGACTTGGCATATATTGGGTATAAAAATTCATAAATTCAATCTGCGAATACGTGCATAGAGACAGAATTTGGCTCCAAAATATGGCTCAGGCCTCGAAATTGGGATGTTCGGGATATTTTGAAAACTGCAGGGAGGTTTGGGGCAAATATGACCAAACGTCGCTTTCAGTACTTCGCATATGTTGGGTATATAAAACCGAATTTTCAAACTGCGAATACGTGCAGAGAGCCAGAAATTGGCTCCAAAATATGGCTCGCGCCTCGAAATTAGCATGTTTGGGATATTTTGAAAACTGCAGGGAGTTTTGGGACAAATGTGACCAAACGCCGCTTTCAGTACTTGGCATAAGTTGGGTATAAAAAGTCGTAATTTCAAACTGCGAATACCTGCAGAGAGCCAGAATTTGGATCAAAAATATGGCTCAGGCCTCGAAATTGGGATGTTTGGGATATCTTGAAAACTGCAAAGGGGAAGGAGACAAATGTGACAAAACGCATTGGCATATGTTGGGTATAAAAAAGTCGTAATTTCACACTGCGAATACGTGTAGAGTGCCAGAATTTGGCTCCAAAATATGGCTCAGGCCTCGAAATTGGGATATTTGGAATATTTCGAAAACTGCAGGGGAGTTTGTGCAAAATGTGACTCACTGCCGCTTTCAGTACTTGGCATATGTTGGGTATAAAAAGTCGTAATTTCAAACTTCGAATACGTGCAGAGAGCCAGAGTTTTGCTCCAAAATATGGCTCAGGCCTCGAAATTGAGATGTTTGGGATATTTTGAAAACTGCAGGGGGGATTGGGACAGATGTGACCAAACGCCGCTTTTAGTACTTGGCATATGTTGGGTATAAAAAGTCGCATTTTCAAACTGCGAATACGTGCAAAGAGCCAGAATTTGGCTACAAAATATGGCTCAGGCTTTGAAATTGGGATGTTTCGGATATTTTGAAAACTTCAGGGGGGAATGAGACAAATGTGACAAAACGCATTGGCATATGTTGGGTATAAAAAAGTCGTAATTTCAAACTGCGAATACGTGCAGAGTGCCAGATTTTGTCTCCAAAATATGGCTCAGGCCTCGAAATTGGGATATTTGGGATATTTTGAAAACTGCAGGGGAGTTTGTGCAAAATGTGACTCACTGCTGCTTTCAGGACTTTGCATATTTTGGGTATAAAAAGTCGTAATTTCAAACTTCGAATACGTGCAGAGAGCCAGAGTTTTGCTCCAAAATATGGCTCAGGCCTCGAAATTGAGATGTTTGGGATATTTTGAAAACTGCAGGGGGGATTGGGACAGATGTGACCAAACGCCGCTTTTAGTACTTGGCATATGTTGGGTATAAAAAGTCGTAATTTCAAACAGTGAATACATGCAGAGAGCCAGAATTTGGCTACAAAATATGGCTCAGGCCTCGAAATTGGGATGTTTGGGATATTTTGAAAACTGCAGGGGGGAACGAGACAAATGTGACCAAACGCATTGGCATATGTTGGGTATAAAAAAGTCGTAATTTCAAACTGCGAATACGTGCAGAGAGCCAGAGTTTGGCTCCAAAATATGGCTCAGGCCTCGAAATTGGGATATTTGGGATATTTTGAAAACTGCAGGGGAGTTTGTGCAAAATGTGACTCACTGCTGCTTTCAGTACTTGGCATATGTTGGGTATAAAAAGTCGTGTTTTCAAACTGCGAATACGTGCACAGAGCCAGAATTTTGCTCCAAAATATGGCTCAGGCCTCGAAATTGGGATATTTGGAATATTTCGAAAACTGCAGGGGAGTTTGTGCTAAATGTGACTCACTGCCGCTTTCAGTACTTGGCATATGTTGGGTATAAAAAAGTCGTGTTTTCAAACTGCGAATACTTGCATAGAGCAAGAATTTGGCTCCAAAATATGGCTCAGGCCTCGAAATTGGGATGTTTAGGATATTTTGAAAACTGCAGGGAGGTTTGGGACAAATATGACCAAACGCCGTTTTCAGTACTTGGCATATGTTGGGTATACAAAGCCGTAATTTCAAACTGCGAATACGTGCAGAGAGCCAGAATTTGGCTCCAAAATATGGCTCAGGCCTCGAAGTTGGGATGTTTGGGATATTTTGAAAACTGCAGGGGGGATTGGGACAGATGTGACCAAACGCCGCTTTTAGTACTTGGCATATGTTGGGTATAAAAAGTCGCATTTTCAAACTGCGAATACGTGCAAAGAGCCAGAATTTGGCTACAAAATATGGCTCAGGCCTCGAAATTGGGATGTTTGGGATATTTCGAAAACTGCAGGGGGGATTGAGACAAATGTGACCAAACGCATTGGCATATGTCGGGTATAAAAAAGTCGTAATTTCAAAATGCGAATACATGCAGAGAGCCAGAATTTGGCTCCAAAATATGGCTCAGGCATCGAAATTGGGATATTTGTGATATTTTGGAAACTGCAGGGAAGTTTGCGCAAATTGTGACTCACTGCCACTTTCAGTACTTGGCATATGTTGGGTATAAAAATTCGTAATATCAAAATATGAATACGTGCAGAGAGCCAGACGCTGGCTCCAAATTATGACTCAGGCCTCGATATTGGGATGTTTGGGATATTTAGAAAATTGCAGGGAGGATTGGGACAAATGTGACCAAACGCCGCTTTCAGTACTTGGCATATGTTGGGTATAAAAAAGTCGCAATTTCAAACTGCGAATACGTGCAGAGAGCCAGAATTTAGCTCCAAAACATGGCTAAGACCTCGAAATTGGGATATTTGGGATATTTTAAAAACTGCAGGGGAGTTTGTGCAAAATGTGACTCACTGCTGCTTTCAGTACTAGGCATATATTGGGTATAAAAAGTCGTAATTTCAAACTGCGAATACGTGCAGAGAGCCAGAATTTGGCTCCAAAATATGGCTCAGGCCTCGAAATTGGGATATTTGGGATATTTCGAAAACTGCAGGGGAGTTTGTGCAAAATGTGACTCACTGCCACTTTCAGGACTTGGCATATATTGGGTATAAAAGTCATAAATTCAATCTGCGAATACGTGCATAGAGACAGAATTTGGCTCCAAAATATGGCTCAGGCCTCGAAATTGGGATGTTCGGGATATTTTGAAAACTGCAGGGAGGTTTGGGACAAATATGACCAAACGTCGCTTTCAGTACTTAGCATATGTTGGGTATATAAAACCTTAATTTCAAACTGCGAATACGTGCAGAGAGCCAGAAATTGGCTCCAAAATATGGCTCGGGCCTCGAAATTAGCATGTTTGGGATATTTTGAAAACTGCAGGGAGCTTTGGGACAAATGTGACCAAACGCCGCTTTCAGTACTTTGCATAAGTTGGGTATAAAAAGTCGTAATTTCAAACTGCGAATACGTGCAGAGAGCCAGAATTTGGCTCAAAAATATGGCTCAGGCCTCGAAATTGGGATGTTTCGGACATTATGAAAACTTCAGGGGGGAAGGAGACAAATGTGACAAAACGCATTGGCATATGTTGGGTATTAAAAAGTCGTAATTTCAAACTGCGAATACGTGCAGAGTGCCAGAATTTGGCTCCAAAATATGGCACAGGCCTCGAAATTGGGATATTTGGGATATTTTGAAAACTGCAGGGGAGTTTGTGCAAAATGTGACTCACTGATGCTTTCAGGACTTTGCATATGTTGGGTATAAAAAGTCGTAATTTCAAACTTCGAATACGTGCAGAGAGCCAGATTTTTGCTCCAAAATATGGCTCAGGCCTCGAAATTGAGATGTTTGGGATATTTTGAAAACTGCAGGGGGGATTGGGACAGATGTGACCAAACGCCGCTTCTAGTACTTGGCATATGTTGGGTATAAAAAGTCGTAATTTCAAGCAGTGAATACGTGCAGAGAGCCAGAATTTGGCTACAAAATATGGCTCAGGCCTCGAAATTGGGATGTTTGGGATATTTTGAAAACTGCAGGGGGGAACGAGACAAATGTGACCAAACGCATTGGCATATGTTGGGTATAAAAAAGTCGTAATTTCAAACTGCGAATACGTGCAGAGAGCCAGAGTTTGGCTCCAAAATATGGCTCAGGCCTCGAAATTGGGATATTTGGGATATTTTGAAAACTGCAGGGGAGTTTGTGCAAAATGTGACTCACTGCTGCTTTCAGTACTTGGCATATGTTGGGTATAAAAAGTCGTGTTTTCAAACTGCGAATACGTGCACAGAGCCAAAATTTTGCTCCAAAATATGGCTCAGGCCTCGAAATTGGGATATTTGGAATATTTCGAAAACTGCAGGGGAGTTTGTGCTAAATGTGACTCACTGCCGCTTTCAGTACTTGGCATATGTTGGGTATAAAAAAGTCGTGTTTTCAAACTGCGAATACTTGCATAGAGCAAGAATTTGGCTCCAAAATATGGCTCAGGCCTCGAAATTGGGTTGTTTAGGATATTTTGAAAACTGCAGGGAGGTTTGGGACACATATGACCAAACGCCGTTTTCAGTACTTGGCATATGTTGGGTATACAAAGCCGTAATTTCAAACTGCGAATACGTGCAGAGAGCCAGAATTTGGCTCCAAAATATGGCTCAGGCCTCGAAATTGGGATGTTTGGGATATTTTGAAAACTGCAGGGGGGATTGGGACAGATGTGACCAAACGCCGCTTTTAGTACTTGGCATATGTTGGGTATAAAAAGTCGCATTTTCAAACTGCGAATACGTGCAAAGAGCCAGAATTTGGCTACAAAATATGGCTCAGGCCTCGAAATTGGGATGTTTGGGATATTTTGAAAACTGCAGGGGGGATTGAGACAAATGTGACCAAACGCATTGGCATATGTCGGGTATAAAAAAGTCGTAATTTCAAAATGCGAATACATGCAGAGAGCCAGAATTTGGCTCCAAAATATGGCTCAGGCATCGAAATTGGGATATTTGTGATATTTTGGAAACTGCAGGGAAGTTTGCGCAAATTGTGACTCTCTGCCACTTTCAGTACTTGGCATATGTTGGGTATAAAAATTCGTAATATCAAAATATGAATAAGTGCAGAGAGCCAGACGCTGGCTCCAAATTATGACTCAGGCCTCGATATTGGGATGTTTGGGATATTTAGAAAATTGCAGGGAGGATTGGGACAAATGTGACCAAACGCCGCTTTCAGTACTTGGCATATGTTGGGTATAAAAATTCGCAATTTCAAACTGCGAATACGTGCAGAGAGCCAGAATTTAGCTCCAAAACATGGCTAAGACCTCGAAATTGGGATATTTGGGATATTTTAAAAACTGCAGGGGAGTTTGTGCAAAATGTGACTCACTGCTGCTTTCAGTACTAGGCATATATTGGGTATAAAAAGTCGTAATTTCAAACTGCGAATACGTGCAGAGAGCCAGAATTTGGCTCCAAAATATGGCTCAGGCCTCGAAATTGGGATATTTGGGATATTTCGAAAACTGCAGGGGAGTTTGTGCAAAATGTGACTCACTGCCACTTTCAGGACTTGGCATATATTGGGTATAAAAGTCATAAATTCAATCTGCGAATACGTGCATAGAGACAGAATTTGGCTCCAAAATATGGCTCAGGCCTCGAAATTGGGATATTCGGGATATTTTGAAAACTGCAGGCAGGTTTGGGACAAATATGACCAAACGCCGTTTTCAGTACTTGGCATATGTTGGGTATACAAAGCCGTAATTTCAAACTGCGAATACGAGCAGAGAGCCAGAATTTGGCTCCAAAATATGGCTCAGGCCTCGAAATTGGGATGTTTGGGATATTTTGAAAACTGCAGGGGGGATTGAGACAAATGTGACTAAACGCAGTGGCATATGTTGGGTATAAAAAAATCGTAATTTCAAAATGCGAATACGTGCAGAGAGCCAGAGTTTGGCTCCAAAATATGGCTCAGGCATCGAAATTGGGATATTTGGGATATTTTGAAAACTGCAGGGGAGTTTGTGCAAAATGTGACTCACTGCTGCTTTCAGTACTTAGAAGATGTTGGGTATAAAAGTCGTAATTTCAAACTGCGAATACGTGCAGAGAGCCAGAATTTGGCTACAAAATATGGCTCAGGCCTCGAAATTGGGATGTTTGGGATATTTTGAAAACTTCAGGGGAGTTTGCGCAAATTGTGACTCACTGCCACTTTCAGTACTTGGCATATGTTGGGTATAAAAAGTCGTAATATCAAAATATGAATACGTTCTGAGAGCCAGAATTTGGCTACAAAATATGGCTCAGGCCTCGAAATTGGGATGTTTGGGATATTTTGAAAACTGCAGGGGGGATTGAGACAAATGTGACCAAACGCATTGGCATATGTTGGGTATAAAAAAATCGTAATTTCAAACTGCGAATACGTGCAGAGAGTCAGAATTTGGATCCAAAATATGGCTCAGGCCTCGAAATTGGGATATTTGGGATATTTTGAAAACTGTAGAGGAGTTTGTGCAAAATGTGACTCACTGCTGCATTCAGTACTTGGCATATGTTGGGTATAAAAAATCGTAATTTCAAACTGCGAATACGTGCAGAGAGCCAGAATTTGGCTACAAAATATGGCTCAGGTCTCGAAATTGGGATATTTGGGATATTTTGAAAACTGCAGGGAAGTTTGCGCAAATTGTGACTCACTGCCACTTTCAGTACTTGGCATATGCTGGGTATAAAAAGTCGTAATATCAAAATATGAATACGTGCAGAGAGCCAGACGTTGGCTCCAAATTATGATTCAGGCTTCGATATTGGGATGTTTGGGATATAGAGAAAATTGCAGGGAGGATTGGGACAAATGTGACCAAATGCCGCTTTCAGTACTTGGCATATGTTGGGTATAAAAAAGTCGCAATTTCAAACTGCGAATACGTGCAAAGAGCCAGTATTTGGCTCCAAAACATGGCAAAGGCCTCGAAATTGGGATATTTGGGATATTTTAAAAACTGCAGGTGAGTTTGTGCAAAATGTGACTCAATGCTGCTTTCAGTACTAGGCATATATTGGGTATAAAAAGTCGTAATTTCAAACTGCGAATACGTGCAGAGAGCCAGAATTTGGCTCCAAAATATGGCTCAGGCCTCGAAATTGGGATATTTGGGATATTTCGAAAACTGCAGGGGAGTTTGTGCAAAATGTGACTCACTGCCACTTTCAGGACTTGGCATATGTTGGGTATAAAAAGTCATAAATTCAATCTGCGAATACGTGCATAGAGCCAGAATTTGGCTCCAAAATATGGCTCAGGCCACGAAATTGGGATGTTCGGGATATTTTGAAAACTGCAGGGAGGTTTGGGACAAATATGACCAAACGTCGCTTTCAGTACTTGGCATATGTTGGGTATATAAAACCTTAATTTCAAACTGCGAATACGTGCAGAGAGCCAGAAATTGGCTCCAAAATATGGCTCGGACCTCGAAATTAGCATGTTTGGGATATTTTGAAAACTGCAGGGAGCTTTGGGACAAATGTGACCAAACGCCGCTTTCAGTACTTTGCATAAGTTGGGTATAAAATATCGTAATTTCAAACTGCGAATACGTGCAGAGAGCAACAATTTGGCTCAAAAATATGGCTCAGGCCTCGAAATTGGGATGTTTCGGATATTTTGAAAACTTCAGGGGGGAAGGAGACAAAGGTGACAAAACGCATTGGCATATGTTGGGTATAAAAAAGTCGTAATTTCAAACTGCGAATACGTGCAGAGTGCCAGAATTTGGCTCCAAAATATGGCTCAGGCCTCGAAATTGAGATATTTGGGATATTTTGAAAACTGCAGGGGAGTTTGTGCATAATGTGACTCACTGCTGCTTTCAGGACTTTGCATATGTTGGGTATAAAAAGTCGTAATTTCAAACTTCGAATACGTGCAGAGAGCCAGATTTTTGCTCCAAAATATGGCTCAGGCCTCGAAATTGAGATGTTTGGGATATTTTGAAAACTGCAGGGGGGATTGGGACAGATGTGACCAAACGCCGCTTTTAGTACTTGGCATATGTTGGGTATAAAAAGTCGTAATTTCAAACTGTGAATACGTGCAGAGAGCCAGAATTTGGCTACAAAATATGGCTCAGGCCTCGAAATTGGGATGTTTGGGATATTTTGAAAACTGCAGGGGGGATTGGGACAGATGTGACCAAACGCCGCTTTTAGTACTTGGCATATGTTGGGTATAAAAAGTCGTAATTTCAAACTGTGAATACGTGCAGAGAGCCAGAATTTGGCTACAAAATATGGCTCAGGCCTCGAAATTGGGATGTTTGGGATATTTTGAAAACTGCAGGGGGGAACGAGACAAATGTGACCAAACGCATTGGCATATGTTGGGTATAAAAAAGTCGTAATTTCAAACTGCGAATACGTGCACAGAGCCAGAATTTTGCTCCAAAATATGGCTCAGGCCTCGAAATTGGGATATTTGGAATATTTCGAAAACTGCAGGGGAGTTTGTGCTAAATGTGACTAACTGCCGCTTTTAGTACTTGGCATATGTTGGGTATAAAAAAGTCGTGTTTTCAAACTGCGAATACGTGCATAGAGCAAGAATTTGGCTCCAAAATATGGCTCAGGCCTCGAAATTGGGATGTTTAGGATATTTTGAAAACTGCAGGGAGGTTTGGGACAAATATGACCAAACGCCGTTTTCAGTACTTGGCATATGTTGGGTATACAAAGCCGTAATTTCAAACTGCGAATACGTGCAGAGAGCCAGAATTTGGCTCCAAAATATGGCTCAGGCCTCGAAATTGGGATGTTTGGGATATTTTGAAAACTGCAGGGGGGATTGAGACAAATGTGACTAAACGCATTGGCATATGTTAGGTATAAAAAAATCGAAATTTCAAAATGCGAATACGTGCAGAGAGCCAGAATTTGGCTCTAAAATATGGCTCAGGCATCGAAATTGGGATATTTGGGATATTTTGAAAACTGCAGGGGAGTTTGTGCAAAATGTGACTCACTGCTGCTTTCAGTACTTGGAAGATGTTGGGTATAAAAGTCGTAATTTCAAACTGCGAATACGTGCAGAGAGCCAGAATTTGGCTACAAAATATGGCTCAGGCCTCGAAATTGGGATGTTTAGGATATTTTGAAAACTGCAGGGAGGTTTGGGACAAATATGACCAAACGCCGTTTTCAGTACTTGGCATATGTTGGGTATACAAAGCCGTAATTTCAAACTGCGAATACGTGCAGAGAGCCAGAATTTGGCTCCAAAATATGGCTCAGGCCTCGAAATTGGGATGTTTAGGATATTTTGAAAACTGCAGGGGGGATTGAGACAAATGTGACTAAACGCATTGGCATATGTTGGGTATAAAAAAATCGTAATTTCAAAATGCGAATACGTGCAGAGAGCCAGAGTTTGGCTCCAAAATATGGCTCAGGCATCGAAATTGGGATATTTGGGATATTTTGAAAACTGCAGGGGAGTTTGTGCAAAATGTGACTCACTGCTGCTTTCAGTACTTAGAAGATGTTAGGTATAAAAGTCGTAATTTCAAACTGCGAATACGTGCAGAGAGCCAGAATTTGGCTACAAAATATGGCTCAGGTCTCGAAATTGGGATATTTGGGATATTTTGAAAACTGCAGGGGAGTTTGTGCAAAATGTGACTAACTGCTGCTTTCAGTACTTGGCATATGTTGGGTATAAAAAGTCGTAATATCAAAATATGAATACGTGCATAGAGCCAGACGTTGGCTCCAAATTATGACTCAGGCCTCGATATTGGGATGTTTGGGATATTTAGAAAATTGCAGGGAGGATTGGGACAAATGTGACCAAACGCCGCTTTCAGTACTAGGCATATATTGGGTATAAAAAGTCGTAATTTCAAACTGCGAATACGTGCAGAGAGCGAGAATTTGGCTCCAAAATATGGCTCAGGCCTCTAAATTGGGATATTTGGAATATTTCGAAAACTGCAGGAGAGTTTTTGCAAAATGTGACTCACTGCCACTTTCAGGACTTGGCATATATTGGGTATAAAAATTCATAAATTCAATCTGCGAATACGTGCATAGAGACAGAATTTGGCTCCAAAATATGGCTCAGGCCTCGAAATTGGGATGTTCGGGATATTTTGAAAACTGCAGGGAGGTTTGGGACAAATATGACCAAACGTCGCTTTCAGTACTTCGCATATGTTGGGTATAAAAAGTCGTAATTTCAAACTGCGAATACGTGCACAGAACCAGAATTTGGCTCCAAAATATGGCTCAGGCCTTGAAATTGAGATGTTTGGAATATTTTGAAAACTGCAGGGGGGATTGGGACAGATGTGACCAAACGCCACTTTTAGTACATGGCATATGTTGGGTATAAAAAGTCACATTTTCAAACTGCGAATACGTTCTGAGAGCCAGAATTTGGCTACAAAATATGGCTCAGGCCTCGAAATTGGGATGTTTGGGATATTTTGAAAACTGCAGGGGGGATTGAGACATATGTGACCAAACGCATTGGCATATGTTGGGTATAAAAAAGTCGTAATTTAAAACAGCGAATACGTGCAGAGAGTCAGAATTTGGATCCAAAATATGGCTCAGGCCTCGAAATTGGGATATTTGGGATATTTTGAAAACTGCAGAGGAGTTTGTGCAAAATGTGACTCACTGCTGCTTTCAGTACTTGGCATATGTTGGGTATAAAAAGTCGTAATTTCAAACTGCGAATACGTGCAGAGAGCCAGAATTTGGCTACAAAATATGGCTCAGGTCTCGAAATTGGGATATTTGGGATATTTTGAAAACTGCAGGGGAGTTTGTGCAAAATGTGACTAACTGCTGCTTTCAGTACTTGGCATATGTTGGGTATAAAAAGTCGTAATTTCAAACTGCGAATACGTGCAGAGAGCCAGAATTTGGCTACAAAATATGGCTCAGGCCTCGAAATTGGAATATTTGGGATATTTTGAAAACTGCAGAGGAGTTTGTGCAAAATGTGACTCACTGCTGCTTTCAGTACTTGGCATATGTTGGGTATAAAAAGTCGTAATTTCAAACTGCGAATACGTGCAGAGAGTCAGAATTTGGCTCCAAAATATGGCTCAGGCCTCGAAATTGGGATATTTGGGATATTTTGAAAACTGCAGAGGAGTTTGTGCAAAATGTGACTCACTGCTGCTTTCAGTACTTGGCATATGTTGGGTATAAAAAGTCGTAATTTCAAACTGCGAATACGTGCAGAGAGTCAGAATTTGGCTCCAAAATATGGCTCAGGCCTCGAAATTGGGATATTTGGGATATTTTGAAAACTGCAGAGGAGTTTGTGCAAAATGTGACTCACTGCTGCTTTCAGTACTTGGCATATGTTGGGTATAAAAAGTCGTAATTTCAAACTGCGAATACGTGCAGAGAGCCAGAATTTGGCTACAAAATATGGCTCAGGTCTCGGAATTGGGATATTTGGGATATTTTGAAAACTGCAGGGGAGTTTGTGCAAAATGTGACTAACTGCTGCTTTCAGTACTTGGCATATGTTGGGTATAAAAAGTCGTAATTTCAAACTGCGAATACGTGCAGAGAGCCAGAATTTGGCTACAAAATATGGCTCAGGCCTCGCAATTGGGATGTTTGGGATATTTTGAAAACTGCAGGGAAGTTTGCGCAAATTGTGACTCACTGCCACTTTCAGTACTTGGCATATGCTGGGTATAAAAAGTCGTAATATCAAAATATGAATACGTGCAGAGAGCCAGACGTTGGCTCCAAATTATGATTCAGGCTTCGATATTGGGATGTTTGGGATATATAGAAAATTGCAGGGAGGATTGGGACAAATGTGACCAAATGTCTCTTTCAGTACTTGGCATATGTTGGGTATAAAAAAGTCGCAATTTCAAACTGCGAATACGTGCAAAGAGCCAGAATTTGGCTCCAAAATATGGCTCAGGCCTCGAAATTGGGATATTTGGGATATTTCGAAAACTGCAGGGGAGTTTGTGCAAAATGTGACTCACTGCCACTTTCAGGACTTGGCATATGTTGGGTATAAAAAGTCATAAATTCAATCTGCGAATACGTGCATAGAGCCAGAATTTGGCTCCAAAATATGGCTCAGGCCTCGAAATTGGGATGTTCGGGATATTTTGAAAACTGCAGGGAGGTTTGGGACAAATATGACCAAACGTCGCTGTCAGTACTTGGCATATGTTGGGTATATAAAACCGTAATTTCAAACTGCGAATACGTGCAGAGAGCCAGAAATTGGCTCCAAAATATGGCTCGGGCCTCGAAATTAGCATGTTTGGGATATTTTGAAAACTGCAGGGAGCTTTGGGACAAATGTGACCAAACGCCGCTTTCAGTACTTGGAATAAGTTGGGTATAAAAAGTCGTAATTTCAAACTGCGAATACATGCAGAGAGCCAGAATTTGGCTACAAAATATGGCTCAGGCCTCGAAATTGGGATGTTTGGGATTTTTTGAAAACTGCAGGGGGGAACAAGACAAATGTGACCAAACGCATTGGCATATGTTGGGTATAAAAAATCGTAATTTCAAACTGCGAATACGTGCAGAGAGCCAGAATTTGGCTCCAAAATATGGCTAAGGCCTCGAAATTGGGATATTTGGGATATTTTGAAAACTGCAGGGGTGTTTGTGCAAAATGTGACTCACTGCTGCTTTCAGTACTTGGCATATGTTGGGTATAAAAAGTCGTGTTTTCAAACTGCGAATACGAGCAGAGAGACAGAATTTTGCTCCAAAATATGGCTCAGGCCTCGAAATTGGGATATTTGGAACATTTCGAAAACTGCAGGGGAGTTTGTGCTAAATGTGACTCACTGCCGCTTTCAGGACTTGGCATATGTTGCGTATAAAAAGTCGGAAATTCAATCTGCGAATACGTGCATAGAGCCATAATTCGGCTGCAAAATATGGCTCAGGCCTCGAAATTGGGATGTTTAGGATATTTTGAAAATTGCTGGGAGGTTTGGGACAAATATGACCAAACGCCGCTTTTAGTACTTGGCATATGTTGATATATAAAGCCATAATTTCAAACTGCGAATACGTGCAGAGAGCCAGAATTTGGCTCCAAAATATGGCTCAGGCCTCGAAATTGGGATGTTTGGGATATTTTGAAAACTGCAGGGGGGATTGAGACAGATGTGACCAAACGCATTGGCATATGTTGGGAATAAAAAAGTCGTAATTTCATAATGCGAATACGTGCAGAGAGCCCGAGTTTGGCTCCAAAATATGGCTCAGGCCTCGAAATTGGGATATTTGGGATATTTTGAAAACTGCAGTGGAGTTTCTGCAAAATGTGACTCACTGCTGCTTTCAGTACTTGGAAGATGTTGGGTATAAAAGTCGTAATTTCAAACTGCGAATACGTGCATAGAGCCAAAATTTGGCTCCAAAATATGGCTCAGGCCTCGAAATTGGGATGTTCAGGATATTTTGAAAACTGCAGGGAGGTTTGGGACAAATATGACCAAACGTCGCTTTCAGTACTTCGCATATGTTGGGTATACAAAACCGTAATTTCAAACTGCGAATACGTGCAGAGAGCCAGAAATTGGCTCAAAAATATGACTCGGGCCTCGAAATTAGCATGTTTGGGATATTTTGAAAACTGCAGGGAGCTTTGGGACAAATGTGACCAAACGCCGCTTTCAGTACTTGGCATAAGTTGGGTATAAAAAGTCGGAATTTCAAACTGCGAATACGTGCAGAGAGCCAGAATTTGGCTCAAAAATATGGCTCAGACCTCGAAATTGGGATGTTTGGGATATTTTGAAAACTGCAAAGGGGAAGGAGACAAATGTGACAAAACGCATTGGCATATGTTGGGTATAAAAAAGTCTTAATTTCCAACTGCGAATACGTGTAGAGTGCCAGAATTTGGCTCCAAAATATGGCTCAGGCCTCGAAATTGGGATATTTGGGATATTTTGAAAACTGCAGGGGAGTTTGTGCAAAATGTGACTCACTGTCGCTTTCAGTACTTGGCATATGTTGGGTATAAAAAAGTCGTGTTTTCAAACTGCGAATACTTGCATAGAGCAAGAATTTGGCTCCAAAATATGGCTCAGGCCTTGAAATTGGGATGTTTAGGATATTTTGAAAACTGCAGGGTGGTTTGGGACATATATGACCAAACACCGTTTTCAGTACTTAGCATATGTTGGGTATACAAAGCCGTAATTTCAAACTGCGAATACGTGCAGAGAGACAGAATTTGGCTCCAAAATATGGCTCAGGCCTCGAAATTGGGATGTTTGGGATATTTTGAAAACTGCAGGGGAGTTTGTGCAAAATGTGACTCACTGCTGCTTTCAGTACTTGGAAGATGTTGGGTATAAAAGTCGTAATTTCAAACTGCGAATACGTGCAGAGAGCCAGAATTTGGCTACAAAATATGGCTCAGGCCTCGAAATTGGGATGTTTAGGATATTTTGAAAACTGCAGGGAGGTTTGGGACAAATATGACCAAACGCCGTTTTCAGTACTTGGCATATGTTGGGTATACAAAGCCGTAATTTCAAACTGCGAATACGTGCAGAGAGCCAGAATTTGGCTCCAAAATATGGCTCAGGCCTCGAAATTGGGATGTTTAGGATATTTTGAAAACTGCAGGGGGGATTGAGACAAATGTGACTAAACGCATTGGCATATGTTGGGTATAAAAAAATCGTAATTTCAAAATGCGAATACGTGCAGAGAGCCAGAGTTTGGCTCCAAAATATGGCTCAGGCATCGAAATTGGGATATTTGGGATATTTTGAAAACTGCAGGGGAGTTTGTGCAAAATGTGACTCACTGCTGCTTTCAGTACTTAGAAGATGTTAGGTATAAAAGTCGTAATTTCAAACTGCGAATACGTGCAGAGAGCCAGAATTTGGCTACAAAATATGGCTCAGGTCTCGAAATTGGGATATTTGGGATATTTTGAAAACTGCAGGGGAGTTTGTGCAAAATGTGACTAACTGCTGCTTTCAGTACTTGGCATATGTTGGGTATAAAAAGTCGTAATATCAAAATATGAATACGTGCATAGAGCCAGACGTTGGCTCCAAATTATGACTCAGGCCTCGATATTGGGATGTTTGGGATATTTAGAAAATTGCAGGGAGGATTGGGACAAATGTGACCAAACGCCGCTTTCAGTACTAGGCATATATTGGGTATAAAAAGTCGTAATTTCAAACTGCGAATACGTGCAGAGAGCGAGAATTTGGCTCCAAAATATGGCTCAGGCCTCGAAATTGGGATATTTGGAATATTTCGAAAACTGCAGGAGAGTTTTTGCAAAATGTGACTCACTGCCACTTTCAGGACTTGGCATATATTGGGTATAAAAATTCATAAATTCAATCTGCGAATACGTGCATAGAGACAGAATTTGGCTCCAAAATATGGCTCAGGCCTCGAAATTGGGATGTTCGGGATATTTTGAAAACTGCAGGGAGGTTTGGGACAAATATGACCAAACGTCGCTTTCAGTACTTCGCATATGTTGGGTATTAAAAGTCGTAATTTCAAACTGCGAATACGTGCACAGAACCAGAATTTGGCTCCAAAATATGGTTCAGGCCTTGAAATTGAGATGTTTGGAATATTTTGAAAACTGCAGGGGGGATTGGGACAGATGTGACCAAACGCCACTTTTAGTACATGGCATATGTTGGGTATAAAAAGTCACATTTTCAAACTGCGAATACGTTCTGAGAGCCAGAATTTGGCTACAAAATATGGCTCAGGCCTCGAAATTGGGATGTTTGGGATATTTTGAAAACTGCAGGGGGGATTGAGACATATGTGACCAAACGCATTGGCATATGTTGGGTATAAAAAAGTCGTAATTTAAAACAGCGAATACGTGCAGAGAGTCAGAATTTGGATCCAAAATATGGCTCAGGCCTCGAAATTGGGATATTTGGGATATTTTGAAAACTGCAGAGGAGTTTGTGCAAAATGTGACTCACTGCTGCTTTCAGTACTTGGCATATGTTGGGTATAAAAAGTCGTAATTTCAAACTGCGAATACGTGCAGAGAGCCAGAATTTGGCTACAAAATATGGCTCAGGTCTCGAAATTGGGATATTTGGAATATTTTGAAAACTGCAGGGGAGTTTGTGCAAAATGTGACTAACTGCTGCTTTCAGTACTTGGCATATGTTGGGTATAAAAAGTCGTAATTTCAAACTGCGAATACGTGCAGAGAGCCAGAATTTGGCTACAAAATATGGCTCAGGCCTCGAAATTGGAATATTTGGGATATTTTGAAAACTGCAGAGGAGTTTGTGCAAAATGTGACTCACTGCTGCTTTCAGTACTTGGCATATGTTGGGTATAAAAAGTCGTAATTTCAAACTGCGAATACGTGCAGAGAGTCAGAATTTGGCTCCAAAATATGGCTCAGGCCTCGAAATTGGGATATTTGGGATATTTTGAAAACTGCAGAGGAGTTTGTGCAAAATGTGACTCACTGCTGCTTTCAGTACTTGGCATATGTTGGGTATAAAAAGTCGTAATTTCAAACTGCGAATACGTGCAGAGAGTCAGAATTTGGCTCCAAAATATGGCTCAGGCCTCGAAATTGGGATATTTGGGATATTTTGAAAACTGCAGAGGAGTTTGTGCAAAATGTGACTCACTGCTGCTTTCAGTACTTGGCATATGTTGGGTATAAAAAGTCGTAATTTCAAACTGCGAATACGTGCAGAGAGCCAGAATTTGGCTACAAAATATGGCTCAGGTCTCGAAATTGGGATATTTGGGATATTTTGAAAACTGCAGGGGAGTTTGTGCAAAATGTGACTAACTGCTGCTTTCAGTACTTGGCATATGTTGGGTATAAAAAGTCGTAATTTCAAACTGCGAATACGTGCAGAGAGCCAGAATTTGGCTACAAAATATGGCTCAGGCCTCGCAATTGGGATGTTTGGGATATTTTGAAAACTGCAGGGAAGTTTGCGCAAATTGTGACTCACTGCCACTTTCAGTACTTGGCATATGCTGGGTATAAAAAGTCGTAATATCAAAATATGAATACGTGCAGAGAGCTAGACGTTGGCTCCAAATTATGATTCAGGCTTCGATATTGGGATGTTTGGGATATATAGAAAATTGCAGGGAGGATTGGGACAAATGTGACCAAATGCCTCTTTCAGTACTTGGCATATGTTGGGTATAAAAAAGTCGCAATTTCAAACTGCGAATACGTGCAAAGAGCCAGAATTTGGCTCCAAAATATGGCTCAGGCCTCGAAATTGGGATATTTGGGATATTTCGAAAACTGCAGGGGAGTTTGTGCAAAATGTGACTCACTGCCACTTTCAGGACTTGGCATATGTTGGGTATAAAAAGTCATAAATTCAATCTGCGAATACGTGCATAGAGCCAAAATTTGGCTCCAAAATATGGCTCAGGCCTCGAAATTGGGATGTTCAGGATATTTTGAAAACTGCAGGGAGGTTTGGGACAAATATGACCAAACGTCGCTTTCAGTACTTCGCATATGTTGGGTATACAAAACCGTAATTTCAAACTGCGAATACGTGCAGAGAGCCAGAAATTGGCTCAAAAATATGACTCGGGCCTCGAAATTAGCATGTTTGGGATATTTTGAAAACTGCAGGGAGCTTTGGGACAAATGTGACCAAACGCCGCTTTCAGTACTTGGCATAAGTTGGGTATAAAAAGTCGGAATTTCAAACTGCGAATACGTGCAGAGAGCCAGAATTTGGCTCAAAAATATGGCTCAGACCTCGAAATTGGGATGTTTGGGTTATTTTGAAAACTGCAAAGGGGAAGGAGACAAATGTGACAAAACGCATTGGCATATGTTGGGTATAAAAAAGTCTTAATTTCCAACTGCGAATACGTGTAGAGTGCCAGAATTTGGCTCCAAAATATGGCTCAGGCCTCGAAATTGGGATATTTGGAATATTTTGAAAACTGCAGGGGAGTTTGTGCAAAATGTGACTCACTGTCGCTTTCAGTACTTGGCATATGTTGGGTATAAAAAAGTCGTGTTTTCAAACTGCGAATACTTGCATAGAGCAAGAATTTGGCTCCAAAATATGGCTCAGGCCTTGAAATTGGGATGTTTAGGATATTTTGAAAACTGCAGGGTGGTTTGGGACATATATGACCAAACACCGTTTTCAGTACTTAGCATATGTTGGGTATACAAAGCCGTAATTTCAAACTGCGAATACGTGCAGAGAGACAGAATTTGGCTCCAAAATATGTCTCAGGCCTCGAAATTGGGATGTTTGGGATATTTTGAAAACTGCAGTGGGGGATTGAGACAAATGTGAAAAAACGCATTGGCATATGTTGGGTATAAAAAAGTCGTAATTTCAAAATGCGAATACGTGCAGAGAGCCAGAATTTGGCTCCAAAATATGGCTCAGGCATCGAAATTGGGATATTTGGGATATTTTGAAAACTGCAGGGAAGTTTGCGCAAATTGTGACTCACTGCCACTTTCAGTACTTGGCATATGTTGGGTATAAAAATTCGTAATATCAAAATATGAATACGTGCAGAGAGCCAGACGCTGGCTCCAAATTATGACTCAGGCCTCGATATTGGGATGTTTGGGATATTTAGAAAATTGCAGGGAGGATTGGGACAAATGTGACCAAACGCCGCTTTCAGTACTTGGCATATGTTGGGTATAAAAAAGTCGCAATTTCAAACTGCGAATACGTGCAGAGAGCCAGAATTTAGCTCCAAAACATGGCTAAGGCCTCGAAATTGGGATATTTGGGATATTTTAAAAACTGCAGGGGAGTTTGTGCAAAATGTGACTCACTGCTGCTTTCAGTACTAGGCATATATTGGGTATAGAAAGTCGTAATTTCAAACTGCGAATACGTGCAGAGAGCCAGAATTTGGCTCCAAAATATGGCTCAGGCCTCGAAATTGGGATATTTGGAACATTTCGAAAACTGCAGGGGAGTTTGTGCTAAATGTGACTCACTGCCGCTTTCAGGACTTGGCATATGTTGCGTATAAAAAGTCGGAAATTCAATCTGCGAATACGTGCATAGAGCCATAATTTGGCTGCAAAATATGGCTCAGGCCTCGAAATTGGGATGTTTAAGATATTTTGAAAATTGCTGGGAGGTTTGGGACAAATATGACCAAACGCCGCTTTTAGTACTTGGCATATGTTGATATATAAAGCCATAATTTCAAACTGCGAATACGTGCAGAGAGCCAGAATTTGGCTCCAAAATATGGCTCAGGCCTCGAAATTGGGTTGTTTGGGATATTTTGAAAACTGCAGGGGGGATTGAGACAGATGTGACCAAACGCATTGGCATATGTTGGGAATAAAAAAGTCGTAATTTCATAATGCGAATACGTGCAGAGAGCCCGAGTTTGGCTCCAAAATATGGCTCAGGCCTCGAAATTGGGATATTTGGGATATTTTGAAAACTGCAGTGGAGTTTCTGCAAAATGTGACTCACTGCTGCTTTCAGTACTTGGAAGATGTTGGGTATAAAAGTCGTAATTTCAAACTGCGAATACGTGCATAGAGCCAAAATTTGGCTCCAAAATATGGCTCAGGCCTCGAAATTGGGATGTTCAGGATATTTTGAAAACTGCAGGGAGGTTTGGGACAAATATGACCAAACGTCGCTTTCAGTACTTCGCATATGTTGGGTATACAAAACCGTAATTTCAAACTGCGAATACGTGCAGAGAGCCAGAAATTGGCTCAAAAATATGACTCGGGCCTCGAAATTAGCATGTTTGGGATATTTTGAAAACTGCAGGGAGCTTTGGGACAAATGTGACCAAACGCCGCTTTCAGTACTTGGCATAAGTTGGGTATAAAAAGTCGGAATTTCAAACTGCGAATACGTGCAGAGAGCCAGAATTTGGCTCAAAAATATGGCTCAGACCTCGAAATTGGGATGTTTGGGATATTTTGAAAACTGCAAAGGGGAAGGAGACAAATGTGACAAAACGCATTGGCATATGTTGGGTATAAAAAAGTCTTAATTTCCAACTGCGAATACGTGTAGAGTGCCAGAATTTGGCTCCAAAATATGGCTCAGGCCTCGAAATTGGGATATTTGGAATATTTTGAAAACTGCAGGGGAGTTTGTGCAAAATGTGACTCACTGTCGCTTTCAGTACTTGGCATATGTTGGGTATAAAAAAGTCGTGTTTTCAAACTGCGAATACTTGCATAGAGCAAGAATTTGGCTCCAAAATATGGCTCAGGCCTTGAAATTGGGATGTTTAGGATATTTTGAAAACTGCAGGGTGGTTTGGGACATATATGACCAAACACCGTTTTCAGTACTTAGCATATGTTGGGTATACAAAGCCGTAATTTCAAACTGCGAATACGTGCAGAGAGACAGAATTTGGCTCCAAAATATGGCTCAGGCCTCGAAATTGGGATGTTTGGGATATTTTGAAAACTGCAGGGGGGGATTGAGACAAATGTGAAAAAACGCATTGGCATATGTTGGGTATAAAAAAGTCGTAATTTCAAAATGCGAATACGTGCAGAGAGCCAGAATTTGGCTCCAAAATATGGCTCAGGCATCGAAATTGGGATATTTGGGATATTTTGAAAACTGCAGGGAAGTTTGCGCAAATTGTGACTCACTGCCACTTTCAGTACTTGGCATATGTTGGGTATAAAAATTCGTAATATCAAAATATGAATACGTGCAGAGAGCCAGACGCTGGCTCCAAATTATGACTCAGGCCTCGATATTGGGATGTTTGGGATATTTAGAAAATTGCAGGGAGGATTGGGACAAATGTGACCAAACGCCGCTTTCAGTACTTGGCATATGTTGGGTATAAAAAAGTCGCAATTTCAAACTGCGAATACGTGCAGAGAGCCAGAATTTAGCTCCAAAACATGGCTAAGGCCTCGAAATTGGGATATTTGGGATATTTTAAAAACTGCAGGGGAGTTTGTGCAAAATGTGACTCACTGCTGCTTTCAGTACTAGGCATATATTGGGTATAGAAAGTCGTAATTTCAAACTGCGAATACGTGCAGAGAGCCAGAATTTGGCTCCAAAATATGGCTCAGGCCTCGAAATTGGGATATTTCGAAAACTGCAAGGGAGTTTGTGCAAAATGTGACTCACTGCCACTTTCAGGACTTGGCATATATTGGGAATAAAAAGTCATAAATTCAATCTGCGAATACGTGCATAGAGACAGAATTTGGCTCCAAAATATGGCTCAGGCCTCGAAATTGGGATGTTCGGGATATTTTGAAAACTGCAGGGAGGTTTGGGACAAATATGACCAAACGTCGCTTTCAGTACTTCGCATATGTTGGGTATATAAAACCGTAATTTCAAACTGCGAATACGTGCAGAGAGCCAGAAATTGGCTCCAAAATATGGCTCAGGCCTCGAAATTAGCATGTTTGGGATATTTTGCAAACTGCAGGGAGCTTTGGGACAAATGTGACCATACGCCGCTTTCAGTACTTGGCATAAGTTGGGTATAAAAAAGTCGTGTTTTCAAACTGCGAATACTTGCATAGAGCAAGAATTTGGCTCCAAAATAAGGCTCAGGCCTCGAAATTGGGATGTTTAAGATATTTTGAAAACTGCAGGGAGGTTTGGGACATATATGACCAAACGCCGCTTTCAGTACTTGGCATATGTTGGGTATACAAAGCCGTAATTTCAAACTGCGAATACGTGCATAGAGCAAGAATTTGGCTCCAAAATATGGCTCAGGCCTTGAAATTGGGATGTTTAGGATATTTTGAAAACTGCAGGGTGGTTTGGGACATATATGACCAAACGCCGCTTTCAGTACTTAGCATATGTTGGGTATACAAAGCCGTAATTTCAAACTGCGAATACGTGCATAGAGCCAGAATTTGGCTCCAAAATATGGCTCAGGCCTCGAAATTGGGATGTTTGGGATATTTTGAAAACTGCAGGGGGGATTGAGACAGATGTGACCAAACGCATTGGCATATGTTGGGAATAAAAAAGTCGTAATTTCAAAATGCGAATACGTGCAGAGAGCCAGAATTTGGCTCCAAAATATGGCTCAGGCCTCGAAATTGGGATATTTGGGATATTTTGAAAACTGCAGGGGAGTTTCTGCAAAATGTGCCTCACTGCTGTTTTCAGTACTTGGAAGATGTTGGGTATAAAAGTCGTAATTTCAAACTGCGAATACGTGCATTGAGCCAGAATTTGGCTCCAAAATATGGCTCAGGCCTCAAAATTGGGATGTTCAGGATATTTTGAAAACTGCAGGGAGGTTTGGGACAAATATGACCAAACGTCGCTTTCAGTACTTCGCATATGTTGGGTATATAAAACCGTAATTTCAAACTGAGAATACGTGCAGAGAGCCAGAAATTGGCTCCAAAATATGGCTCGGGCCTCGAAATTAGCATGTTTGGGATATTTTGAAAACTGCAGGGAGCTTTGGGACAAATGTGACCAAACGCCGCTTTCAGTACTTGGCATAAGTTGGGTATAAAAAGTCGTAATTTCAAACTGCGAATACGTGCAGAGAGCCAGAATTTGGCTCAAAAATATGGCTCAGGCCTCGAAATTGGGATGTTTGGGATATTTTGAAAACTGCAAAGGGGAAGGAGACAAATGTGACAAAACGCATTGGCATATGTTGGGTATAAAAAAGTCTTGATTTCCAACTGCGAATACGTGTAGAGTGCCAGAATTTGGCTCCAAAATATGGCTCAGGCCTCGAAATTGGGATATTTGGGATATTTTGAAAACTGCAGGGGAGTTTGTGCAAAATGTGACTCACTGTCGCTTTCAGTACTTGGCATATGTTGGGTATAAAAAAGTCGTGTTTTCAAACTGCGAATACTTGCATAGAGCAAGAATTTGGCTCCAAAATATGGCTCAGGCCTTGAAATTGGGATGTTTAGGATATTTTGAAAACTGCAGGGTGGTTTGGGACATATATGACCAAACGCCGCTTTCAGTACTTAGCATATGTTGGGTATACAAAGCCGTAATTTCAAACTGCGAATACGTGCAGAGAGCCAGAATTTGGCTCCAAAATATGGCTCAGGCCTCGAAATTGGGATGTTTGGGATATTTTGAAAACTGCAGGGGGGGATTGAGACAAATGTGAAAAAACGCATTGGCATATGTTGGGTATAAAAAAGTCGTAATTTCAAAATGCGAATACGTGCAGAGAGCCAGAATTTGGCTCCAAAATATGGCTCAGGCATCGAAATTGGGATATTTGGGATATTTTGAAAACTGCAGGGAAGTTTGCGCAAATTGTGACTCACTGCCACTTTCAGTACTTGGCATATGTTGGGTATAAAAAGTCGTAATATCAAAATATGAATACGTGCAGAGAGCCAGACGCTGGCTCCAAATTATGACTCAGGCCTCGATATTGGGATGTTTGGGATATTTAGAAAATTGCAGGGAGGATTGGGACAAATGTGACCAAACGCCGCTTTCAGTACTTGGCATATGTTGGGTATAAAAAAGTCGCAAATTCAAACTGCGAATACGTGCAGAGAGCCAGAATTTAGCTCCAAAACATGGCTAAGGCCTCGAAATTGGGATATTTAGGATATTTTAAAAACTGCAGGGGAGTTTGTGCAAAATGTGACTCACTGCTGCTTTCAGTACTAGGCATATATTGGGTATAAAAAGTCGTAATTTCAAACTGCGAATACGTGCAGAGAGCCAGAATTTGGCTCCAAAATATGGCTCAGGCCTCGAAATTGGGATATTTGGGATATTTCGAAAACTGCAAGGGAGTTTGTGCAAAATGTGACTCACTGCCACTTTCAGGACTTGGCATATATTGGGTATAAAAAGTCATAAATTCAATCTGCGAATACGTGCATAGAGACAGAATTTGGCTCCAAAATATGGCTCAGGCCTCGAAATTGGGATGTTCGGGATATTTTGCAAACTGCAGGGAGCTTTGGGACAAATGTGACCAAACGCCGCTTTCAGTACTTGGCATAAGTTGGGTATAAAAAAGTCGTGTTTTCAAACTGCGAATACTTGCATAGAGCAAGAATTTGGCTCCAAAATATGGCTCAGGCCTCGAAATTGGGATGTTTAGGATATTTTGAAAACTGCAGGGAGGTTTGGGACATATATGACCAAACGCCGCTTTCAGTACTTGGCATATGTTGGGTATACAAAGCCGTAATTTCAAACTGCGAATACGTGCATAGAGCAAGAATTTGGCTCCAAAATATGGCTCAGGCCTTGAAATTGGGATGTTTAGGATATTTTGAAAACTGCAGGGTGGTTTGGGACATATATGACCAAACGCCGCTTTCAGTACTTAGCATATGTTGGGTATACAAAGCCGTAATTTCAAACTGCGAATACGTGCAGAGAGCCAGAATTTGGCTCCAAAATATGGCCCAGGCCTCGAAATTGGGATGTTTGGGATATTTTGAAAACTGCAGGGGGGGATTGAGACAAATGTGAAAAAACGCATTGGCATATGTTGGGTATAAAAAAGTCGTAATTTCAAAATGCGAATACGTGCAGAGAGCCAGAATTTGGCTCCAAAATATGGCTCAGGCCTCGAAATTGGGATATTTGGGATATTTCGAAAACTGCAAGGGAGTTTGTGCAAAATGTGACTCACTGCCACTTTCAGGACTTGGCATATATTGGGTATAAAAAGTCATAAATTCAATCTGCGAATACGTGCATAGAGACAGAATTTGGCTCCAAAATATGGCTCCGGCCTCGAAATTGGGATGTTCGGGATATTTTGAAAACTGCAGGGAGGTTTGGGACAAATATGACCAAACGTCGCTTTCAGCACTTCGCATATGTTGGGTATATAAAACCGTAATTTCAAACTGCGAATACGTGCAGAGAGCCAGAAATTGGCTCCAAAATATGGCTCGGGCCTCGAAATTAGCATGTTTGGGATATTTTGCAAACTGCAGGGAGCTTTGGGACAAATGTGACCAAACGCCGCTTTCAGTACTTGGCATAAGTTGGGTATAAAAAAGTCGTGTTTTCAAACTGCGAATACTTGCATAGAGCAAGAATTTGGCTCCAAAATAAGGCTCAGGCCTCGAAATTGGGATGTTTAAGATATTTTGAAAACTGCAGGGAGGTTTGGGACATATATGACCAAACGCCGCTTTCAGTACTTGGCATATGTTGGGTATACAAAGCCGTAATTTCAAACTGCGAATACGTGCATAGAGCAAGAATTTGGCTCCAAAATATGGCTCAGGCCTTGAAATTGGGATGTTTAGGATATTTTGAAAACTGCAGGGTGGTTTGGGACATATATGACCAAACGCCGCTTTAAGTACTTAGCATATGTTGGGTATACAAAGCCGTAATTTCAAACTGCGAATACGTGCAGAGAGCCAGAATTTGGCTCCAAAATATGGCTCAGGCCTCGAAATTGGGATGTTTGGGATATTTTGAAAACTGCAGGGGGGATTGAGACAGATGTGACCAAACGCATTGGCATATGTTGGGAATAAAAAAGTCGTAATTTCAAAATGCGAATACGTGCAGAGAGCCAGAATTTGGCTCCAAAATATGGCTCAGGCCTCGAAATTGGGATATTTGGGATATTTTGAAAACTGCAGGGGAGTTTCTGCAAAATGTGACTCACTGCTGTTTTCAGTACTTGGAAGATGTTGGGTATAAAAGTCGTAATTTCAAACTGCGAATACGTGCATAGAGCCAGAATTTGGCTCCAAAATATGGCTCAGGCCTCAAAATTGGGATGTTCAGGATATTTTGAAAACTGCAGGGAGGTTTGGGACAAATATGACCAAACGTCGCTTTCAGTACTTCGCATATGTTGGGTATATAAAACCGTAATTTCAAACTGAGAATACGTGCAGTGAGCCAGAAATTGGCTCCAAAATATGGCTCGGGCCTCGAAATTAGCATGTTTGGGATATTTTGAAAACTGCAGGGAGCTTTGGGACAAATGTGACCAAACGCCGCTTTCAGTACTTGGCATAAGTTGGGTATAAAAAGTCGTAATTTCAAACTGCGAATACGTGCAGAGAGCCAGAATTTGGCTCAAAAATATGGCTCAGGCCTCGAAATTGGGATGTTTGGGATATTTTGAAAACTGCAAAGGGGAAGGAGACAAATGTGACAAAACGCATTGGCATATGTTGGGTATAAAAAAGTCTTAATTTCCAACTGCGAATACGTGTAGAGTGCCAGAATTTGGCTCCAAAATATGGCTCAGGCCTTGAAATTGAGATGTTTGGAATATTTTGAAAACTGCAGGGGGGATTGGGACAGATGTGACCAAACGCCACTTTTAGTACATGGCATATGTTGGGTATAAAAAGTCACATTTTCAAACTGCGAATACGTTCTGAGAGCCAGAATTTGGCTACAAAATATGGCTCAGGCCTCGAAATTGGGATGTTTGGGATATTTTGAAAACTGCAGGGGGGATTGAGACATATGTGACCAAACGCATTGGCATATGTTGGGTATAAAAAAGTCGTAATTTAAAACAGCGAATACGTGCAGAGAGTCAGAATTTGGATCCAAAATATGGCTCAGGCCTCGAAATTGGGATATTTGGGATATTTTGAAAACTGCAGAGGAGTTTGTGCAAAATGTGACTCACTGCTGCTTTCAGTACTTGGCATATGTTGGGTATAAAAAGTCGTAATTTCAAACTGCGAATACGTGCAGAGAGCCAGAATTTGGCTACAAAATATGGCTCAGGTCTCGAAATTGGGATATTTGGGATATTTTGAAAACTGCAGGGGAGTTTGTGCAAAATGTGACTAACTGCTGCTTTCAGTACTTGGCATATGTTGGGTATAAAAAGTCGTAATTTCAAACTGCGAATACGTGCAGAGAGCCAGAATTTGGCTACAAAATATGGCTCAGGCCTCGAAATTGGAATATTTGGGATATTTTGAAAACTGCAGAGGAGTTTGTGCAAAATGTGACTCACTGCTGCTTTCAGTACTTGGCATATGTTGGGTATAAAAAGTCGTAATTTCAAACTGCGAATACGTGCAGAGAGTCAGAATTTGGCTCCAAAATATGGCTCAGGCCTCGAAATTGGGATATTTGGGATATTTTGAAAACTGCAGAGGAGTTTGTGCAAAATGTGACTCACTGCTGCTTTCAGTACTTGGCATATGTTGGGTATAAAAAGTCGTAATTTCAAACTGCGAATACGTGCAGAGAGTCAGAATTTGGCTCCAAAATATGGCTCAGGCCTCGAAATTGGGATATTTGGGATATTTTGAAAACTGCAGAGGAGTTTGTGCAAAATGTGACTCACTGCTGCTTTCAGTACTTGGCATATGTTGGGTATAAAAAGTCGTAATTTCAAACTGCGAATACGTGCAGAAAGCCAGAATTTGGCTACAAAATATGGCTCAGGTCTCGAAATTGGGATATTTGGGATATTTTGAAAACTGCAGGGGAGTTTGTGCAAAATGTGACTAACTGCTGCTTTCAGTACTTGGCATATGTTGGGTATAAAAAGTCGTAATTTCAAACTGCGAATACGTGCAGAGAGCCAGAATTTGGCTACAAAATATGGCTCAGGCCTCGCAATTGGGATGTTTGGGATATTTTGAAAACTGCAGGGAAGTTTGCGCAAATTGTGACTCACTGCCACTTTCAGTACTTGGCATATGCTGGGTATAAAAAGTCGTAATATCAAAATATGAATACGTGCAGAGAGCCAGACGTTGGCTCCAAATTATGATTCAGGCTTCGATATTGGGATGTTTGGGATATATAGAAAATTGCAGGGAGGATTGGGACAAATGTGACCAAATGCCTCTTTCAGTACTTGGCATATGTTGGGTATAAAAAAGTCGCAATTTCAAACTGCGAATACGTGCAAAGAGCCAGAATTTGGCTCCAAAATATGGCTCAGGCCTCGAAATTGGGATATTTGGGATATTTCGAAAACTGCAGGGGAGTTTGTGCAAAATGTGACTCACTGCCACTTTCAGGACTTGGCATATGTTGGGTATAAAAAGTCATAAATTCAATCTGCGAATACGTGCATAGAGCCAGAATTTGGCTCCAAAATATGGCTCAGGCCTCGAAATTGGGATGTTCGGGATATTTTGAAAACTGCAGGGAGGTTTGGGACAAATATGACCAAACGTCGCTGTCAGTACTTGGCATATGTTGGGTATATAAAACCGTAATTTCAAACTGCGAATACGTGCAGAGAGCCAGAAATTGGCTCCAAAATATGGCTCGGGCCTCGAAATTAGCATGTTTGGGATATTTTGAAAACTGCAGGGAGCTTTGGGACAAATGTGACCAAACGCCGCTTTCAGTACTTGGAATAAGTTGGTATAAAAAGTCGTAATTTCAAACTGCGAATACATGCAGAGAGCCAGAATTTGGCTACAAAATATGGTTCAGGCCTCGAAATTGGGATGTTTGGGATTTTTTGAAAACTGCAGGGGGGAACAAGACAAATGTGACCAAACGCATTGGCATATGTTGGGTATAAAAAATCGTAATTTCAAACTGCGAATACGTGCAGAGAGCCAGAATTTGGCTCCAAAATATGGCTCAGGCCTCGAAATTGGGATATTTGGGATATTTTGAAAACTGCAGGGGTGTTTGTGCAAAATGTGACTCACTGCTGCTTTCAGTACTTGGCATATGTTGGGTATAAAAAGTCGTGTTTTCAAACTGCGAATACGAGCAGAGAGACAGAATTTTGCTCCAAAATATGGCTCAGGTCTCGAAATTGGGATATTTGGAACATTTCGAAAACTGCAGGGGAGTTTGTGCTAAATGTGACTCACTGCCGCTTTCAGGACTTGGCATATGTTGCGTATAAAAAGTCGGAAATTCAATCTGCGAATACGTGCATAGAGCCATAATTTGGCTGCAAAATATGGCTCAGGCCTCGAAATTGGGATGTTTAGGATATTTTGAAAATTGCTGGGAGGTTTGGGACAAATATGACCAAACGCCGCTTTTAGTACTTGGCATATGTTGATATATAAAGCCATAATTTCAAACTGCGAATACGTGCAGAGAGCCAGAATTTGGCTCCAAAATATGGCTCAGGCCTCGAAATTGGGATGTTTGGGATATTTTGAAAGCTGCAGGGGGGATTGAGACAGATGTGACCAAACGCATTGGCATATGTTGGGAATAAAAAAGTCGTAATTTCATAATGCGAATACGTGCAGAGAGCCCGAGTTTGGCTCCAAAATATGGCTCAGGCCTCGAAATTGGGGTATTTGGGATATTTTGAAAACTGCAGTGGAGTTTCTGCAAAATGTGACTCACTGCTGCTTTCAGTACTTGGAAGATGTTGGGTATAAAAGTCGTAATTTCAAACTGCGAATACGTGCATAGAGCCAGAATTTGGCTCCAAAATATGGCTCAGGCCTCGAAATTGGGATGTTCAGGATATTTTGAAAACTGCAGGGAGGTTTGGGACAAATATGACCAAACGTCGCTTTCAGTACTTCGCATATGTTGGGTATACAAAACCGTAATTTCAAACTGCGAATACGTGCAGAGAGCCAGAAATTGGCTCAAAAATATGGCTCGGGCCTCGAAATTAGCATGTTTGGGATATTTTGAAAACTGCAGGGAGCTTTGGGACAAATGTGACCAAACGCCGCTTTCAGTACTTGGCATAAGTTGGGTATAAAAAGTCGGAATTTCAAACTGCGAATACGTGCAGAGAGCCAGAATTTGGCTCAAAAATATGGCTCAGACCTCGAAATTGGGATGTTTGGGATATTTTGAAAACTGCAAAGGGGAAGGAGACAAATGTGACAAAACGCATTGGCATATGTTGGGTATAAAAAAGTCTTAATTTCCAACTGCGAATACGTGTAGAGTGCCAGAATTTGGCTCCAAAATATGGCTCAGGCCTCGAAATTGGGATATTTGGGATATTTTGAAAACTGCAGGGGAGTTTGTGCAAAATGTGACTCACTGTCGCTTTCAGTACTTGGCATATGTTGGGTATAAAAAAGTCGTGTTTTCAAACTGCGAATACTTGCATAGAGCAAGAATTTGGCTCCAAAATATGGCTCAGGCCTTGAAATTGGGATGTTTAGGATATTTTGAAAACTGCAGGGTGGTTTGGGACATATATGACCAAACACCGTTTTCAGTACTTAGCATATGTTGGGTATACAAAGCCGTAATTTCAAACTGCGAATACGTGCAGAGAGACAGAATTTGGCTCCAAAATATGGCTCAGGCCTCGAAATTAGGATGTTTGGGATATTTTGAAAACTGCAGGGGGGGATTGAGACAAATGTGAAAAAACGCATTGGCATATGTTGGGTATAAAAAAGTCGTAATTTCAAAATGCGAATACGTGCAGAGAGCGAAAATTTGGCTCCAAAATATGGCTCAGGCATCGAAATTGGGATATTTGGGATATTTTGAAAACTGCAGGGAAGTTTGCGCAAATTGTGACTCACTGCCACTTTCAGTACTTGGCATATGTTGGGTATAAAAATTCGTAATATCAAAATATGAATACGTGCAGAGAGCCAGACGCTGGCTCCAAATTATGACTCAGGCCTCGATATTGGGATGTTTGGGATATTTAGAAAATTGCAGGGAGGATTGGGACAAATGTGACCAAACGCCGCTTTCAGTACTTGGCATATGTTGGGTATAAAAAAGTCGCAATTTCAAACTGCGAATACGTGCAGAGAGCCAGAATTTAGCTCCAAAACATGGCTAAGGCCTCGAAATTGGGATATTTGGGATATTTTAAAAACTGCAGGGGAGTTTGTGCAAAATGTGACTCACTGCTGCTTTCAGTACTAGGCATATATTGGGTATAGAAAGTCGTAATTTCAAACTGCGAATACGTGCAGAGAGCCAGAATTTGGCTCCAAAATATGGCTCAGGTTTCGAAATTGGGATATTTCGAAAACTGCAAGGGAGTTTGTGCAAAATGTGACTCACTGCCACTTCCAGGACTTGGCATATATTGGGAATAAAAAGTCATAAATTCAATCTGCGAATACGTGCATAGAGACAGAATTTGGCTCCAAAATATGGCTCAGGCCTCGAAATTGGGATGTTCGGGATATTTTGAAAACTGCAGGGAGGTTTGGGACAAATATGACCAAACGTCGCTTTCAGTACTTCGCATATGTTGGGTATATAAAACCGTAATTTCAAACTGCGAATACGTGCAGAGAGCCAGAAATTGGCTCCAAAATATGGCTCAGGCCTCGAAATTAGCATGTTTGGGATATTTTGCAAACTGCAGGGAGCTTTGGGACAAATGTGACCAAACGCCGCTTTCAGTACTTGGCATAAGTTGGGAATAAAAGAGTCGTGTTTTCAAACTGCGAATACTTGCATAGAGCAAGAATTTGGCTCCAAAATAAGGCTCAGGCCTCGAAATTGGGATGTTTAAGATATTTTGAAAACTGCAGGGAGGTTTGGGACATATATGACCAAACGCCGCTTTCAGTACTTGGCATATGTTGGGTATACAAAGCCGTAATTTCAAACTGCGAATACGTGCATAGAGCAAGAATTTGGCTCCAAAATATGGCTCAGGCCTTGAAATTGGGATGTTTAGGATATTTTGAAAACTGCAGGGTGGTTTGGGACATATATGACCAAACGCCGCTTTCAGTACTTAGCATATGTTGGGTATACAAAGCCGTAATTTCAAACTGCGAATACGTGCATAGAGCCAGAATTTGGCTCCAAAATATGGCTCAGGCCTCGAAATTGGGATGTTTGGGATATTTTGAAAACTGCAGGGGGGATTGAGACAGATGTGACCAAACGCATTGGCATATGTTGGGAATAAAAAAGTCGTAATTTCAAAATGCGAATACGTGCAGAGAGCCAGAATTTGGCTCCAAAATATGGCTCAGGCCTCGAAATTGGGATATTTGGGATATTTTGAAAACTGCAGGGGAGTTTCTGCAAAATGTGACTCACTGCTGTTTTCAGTACTTGGAAGATGTTGGGTATAAAAGTCGTAATTTCAAACTGCGAATACGTGCATTGAGCCAGAATTTGGCTCCAAAATATGGCTCAGGCCTCAAAATTGGGATGTTCAGGATATTTTGAAAACTGCAGGGAGGTTTGGGACAAATATGACCAAACGTCGCTTTCAGTACTTCGCATATGTTGGGTATATAAAACCGTAATTTCAAACTGAGAATACGTGCAGAGAGCCAGAAATTGGCTCCAAAATATGGCTCGGGCCTCGAAATTAGCATGTTTGGGATATTTTGAAAACTGCAGGGAGCTTTGGGACAAATGTGACCAAACGCCGCTTTCAGTACTTGGCATAAGTTGGGTATAAAAAGTCGTAATTTCAAACTGCGAATACGTGCAGAGAGCCAGAATTTGGCTCAAAAATATGGCTCAGGCCTCGAAATTGGGATGTTTGGGATATTTTGAAAACTGCAAAGGGGAAGGAGACAAATGTGACAAAACGCATTGGCATATGTTGGGTATAAAAAAGTCTTAATTTCCAACTGCGAATACGTGTAGAGTGCCAGAATTTGGCTCCAAAATATGGCTCAGGCCTCGAAATTGGGATATTTGGGATATTTTGAAAACTGCAGGGGAGTTTGTGCAAAATGTGACTCACTGTCGCTTTCAGTACTTGGCATATGTTGGGTATAAAAAAGTCGTGTTTTCAAACTGCGAATACTTGCATAGAGCAAGAATTTGGCTCCAAAATATGGCTCAGGCCTTGAAATTGGGATGTTTAGGATATTTTGAAAACTGCAGGGTGGTTTGGGACATATATGACCAAACGCCGCTTTCAGTACTTAGCATATGTTGGGTATACAAAGCCGTAATTTCAAACTGCGAATACGTGCAGAGAGCCAGAATTTGGCTCCAAAATATGGCTCAGGCCTCGAAATTGGGATGTTTGGGATATTTTGAAAACTGCAGGGGGGGATTGAGACAAATGTGAAAAAACGCATTGGCATATGTTGGGTATAAAAAAGTCGTAATTTCAAAATGCGAATACGTGCAGAGAGCCAGAATTTGGCTCCAAAATATGGCTCAGGCATCGAAATTGGGATATTTGGGATATTTTGAAAACTGCAGGGAAGTTTGCGCAAATTGTGACTCACTGCCACTTTCAGTACTTGGCATATGTTGGGTATAAAAATCGTAATATCAAAATATGAATACGTGCAGAGAGCCAGACGCTGGCTCCAAATTATGACTCAGGCCTCGATATTGGGATGTTTGGGATATTTAGAAAATTGCAGGGAGGATTGGGACAAATGTGACCAAACGCCGCTTTCAGTACTTGGCATATGTTGGGTATAAAAAAGTCGCAATTTCAAACTGCGAATACGTGCAGAGAGCCAGAATTTAGCTCCAAAACATGGCTAAGGCCTCGAAATTGGGATATTTAGGATATTTTAAAAACTGCAGGGGAGTTTGTGCAAAATGTGACTCACTGCTGCTTTCAGTACTAGGCATATATTGGGTATAAAAAGTCGTAATTTCAAACTGCGAATACGTGCAGAGAGCCAGAATTTGGCTCCAAAATATGGCTCAGGCCTCGAAATTGGGATATTTGGGATATTTCGAAAACTGCAAGGGAGTTTGTGCAAAATGTGACTCACTGCCACTTTCAGGACTTGGCATATATTGGGTATAAAAAGTCATAAATTCAATCTGCGAATACGTGCATAGAGACAGAATTTGGCTCCAAAATATGGCTCAGGCCTCGAAATTGGGATGTTCGGAATATTTTGCAAACTGCAGGGAGCTTTGGGACAAATGTGACCAAACGCCGCTTTCAGTACTTGGCATAAGTTGGGTATAAAAAAGTCGTGTTTTCAAACTGCGAATACTTGCATAGAGCAAGAATTTGGCTCCAAAATATGGCTCAGGCCTCGAAATTGGGATGTTTAGGATATTTTGAAAACTGCAGGGAGGTTTGGGACATATATGACCAAACGCCGCTTTCAGTACTTGGCATATGTTGGGTATACAAAGCCGTAATTTCAAACTGCGAATACGTGCATAGAGCAAGAATTTGGCTCCAAAATATGGCTCAGGCCTTGAAATTGGGATGTTTAGGATATTTTGAAAACTGCAGGGTGGTTTGGGACATATATGACCAAACGCCGCTTTCAGTACTTAGCATATGTTGGGTATACAAAGCCGTAATTTCAAACTGCGAATACGTGCAGAGAGCCAGAATTTGGCTCCAAATAATGGCCCAGGCCTCGAAATTGGGATGTTTGGGATATTTTGAAAACTGCAGGGGGGGATTGAGACAAATGTGAAAAAACGCATTGGCATATGTTGGGTATAAAAAAGTCGTAATTTCAAAATGCGAATACGTGCAGAGAGCCAGAATTTGGCTCCAAAATATGGCTCAGGCATCGAAATTGGAATATTTGGGATATTTTGAAAACTGCAGGGAAGTTTGCGCAAATTGTGACTCACTGCCACTTTCAGTACTTGGCATATGTTGGGTATAAAAAGTCGTAATATCAAAATATGAATACGTGCAGAGAGCCAGACGCTGGCTCCAAATTATGACTCAGGCCTCGATATTGGGATGTTTGGGATATTTAGAAAATTGCAGGGAGGATTGGGACAAATGTGACCAAACGCCGCTTTCAGTACTTGGCATATGTTGGGTATAAAAAAGTCGCAATTTCAAACTGCGAATACGTGCAGAGAGCCAGAATTTAGCTCCAAAACATGGCTAAGGCCTCGAAATTGGGATATTTGGGATATTTTAAAAACTGCAGGGGAGTTTGTGCAAAATGTGACTCACTGCTGCTTTCAGTACTAGGCATATATTGGGTATAGAAAGTCGTAATTTCAAACTGCGAATACGTGCAGAGAGCCAGAATTTGGCTCCAAAATATGGCTCAGGCCTCGAAATTGGGATATTTGGGATATTTCGAAAACTGCAAGGGAGTTTGTGCAAAATGTGACTCACTGCCACTTTCAGGACTTGGCATATATTGGGTATAAAAAGTCATAAATTCAATCTGCGAATACGTGCATAGAGACAGAATTTGGCTCCAAAATATGGCTCAGGCCTCGAAATTGGGATGTTCGGGATATTTTGAAAACTGCAGGGAGGTTTGGGACAAATATGACCAAACGTCGCTTTCAGTACTTCGCATATGTTGGGTATATAAAACCGTAATTTCAAACTGCGAATACGTGCAGAGAGCCAGAAATTGGCTCCAAAATATGGCTCGGGCCTCGAAATTAGCATGTTTGGGATATTTTGCAAACTGCAGGGAGCTTTGGGACAAATGTGACCAAACGCCGCTTTCAGTACTTGGCATAAGTTGGGTATAAAAAAGTCGTGTTTTCAAACTGCGAATACTTGCATAGAGCAAGAATTTGGCTCCAAAATAAGGCTCAGGCCTCGAAATTGGGATGTTTAAGATATTTTGAAAACTGCAGGGAGGTTTGGGACATATATGACCAAACGCCGCTTTCAGTACTTGGCATATGTTGGGTATACAAAGCCGTAATTTCAAACTGCGAATACGTGCATAGAGCAAGAATTTGGCTCCAAAATATGGCTCAGGCCTTGAAATTGGGATGTTTAGGATATTTTGAAAACTGCAGGGTGGTTTGGGACATATATGACCAAACGCCGCTTTAAGTACTTAGCATATGTTGGGTATACAAAGCCGTAATTTCAAACTGCGAATACGTGCAGAGAGCCAGAATTTGGCTCCAAAATATGGCTCAGGCCTCGAAATTGGGATGTTTGGGATATTTTGAAAACTGCAGGGGGGATTGAGACAGATGTGACCAAACGCATTGGCATATGTTGGGAATAAAAAAGTCGTAATTTCAAAATGCGAATACGTGCAGAGAGCCAGAATTTGGCTCCAAAATATGGCTCAGGCCTCGAAATTGGGATATTTGGGATATTTTGAAAACTGCAGGGGAGTTTCTGCAAAATGTGACTCACTGCTGTTTTCAGTACTTGGAAGATGTTGGGTATAAAAGTCGTAATTTCAAACTGCGAATACGTGCATAGAGCCAGAATTTGGCTCCAAAATATGGCTCAGGCCTCAAAATTGGGATGTTCAGGATATTTTGAAAACTGCAGGGAGGTTTGGGACAAATATGACCAAACGTCGCTTTCAGTACTTCGCATATGTTGGGTATATAAAACCGTAATTTCGAACTGAGAATACGTGCAGAGAGCCAGAAATTGGCTCCAAAATATGGCTCGGGCCTCGAAATTAGCATGTTTGGGATATTTTGAAAACTGCAGGGAGCTTTGGGACAAATGTGACCAAACGCCGCTTTCAGTACTTGGCATAAGTTGGGTATAAAAAGTCGTAATTTCAAACTGCGAATACGTGCAGAGAGCCAGAATTTGGCTCAAAAATATGGCTCAGGCCTCGAAATTGGGATGTTTGGGATATTTTGAAAACTGCAAAGGGGAAGGAGACAAATGTGACAAAACGCATTGGCATATGTTGGGTATAAAAAAGTCTTAATTTCCAACTGCGAATACGTGTAGAGTGCCAGAATTTGGCTCCAAAATATGGCTCAGGCCTCGAAATTGGGATATTTGGGATATTTTGAAAACTGCAGGGGAGTTTGTGCAAAATGTGACTCACTGTCGCTTTCAGTACTTGGCATATGTTGGGTATAAAAAAGTCGTGTTTTCAAACTGCGAATACTTGCATAGAGCAAGAATTTGGCTCCAAAATATGGGTCAGGCCTTGAAATTGGGATGTTTAGGATATTTTGAAAACTGCAGGGTGGTTTGGGACATATATGACCAAACGCCGCTTTCAGTACTTAGCATATGTTGGGTATACAAAGCCGTAATTTTAAACTGCGAATACGTGCAGAGAGCCAGAATTTGGCTCCAAAATATGGCTCAGGCCTCGAAATTGGGATGTTTGGGATATTTTGAAAACTGCAGGGGGGGATTGAGACAAATGTGAAAAAACGCATTGGCATATGTTGGGTATAAAAAAGTCGTAATTTCAAAATGCGAATACGTGCAGAGAGCCAGAATTTGGCTCCAAAATATGGCTCAGGCATCGAAATTGGGATATTTGGGATATTTTGAAAACTGCAGGGAAGTTTGCGCAAATTGTGACTCACTGCCACTTTCAGTACTTGGCATATGTTGGGTATAAAAAGTCGTAATATCAAAATATGAATACGTGCAGAGAGCCAGACGCTGGCTCCAAATTATGACTCAGGCCTCGATATTGGGATGTTTGGGATATTTAGAAAATTGCAGGGAGGATTGGGACAAATGTGACCAAACGCCGCTTTCAGTACTTGGCATATGTTGGGTATAAAAAAGTCGCAATTTCAAACTGCGAATACGTGCAGAGAGCCAGAATTTAGCTCCAAAACATGGCTAAGGCCTCGAAATTTGGATATTTAGGATATTTTAAAAACTGCAGGGGAGTTTGTGCAAAATGTGACTCACTGCTGCTTTCAGTACTAGGCATATATTGGGTATAAAAAGTCGTAATTTCAAACTGCGAATACGTGCAGAGAGCCAGAATTTGGCTCCAAAATATGGCTCAGGCCTCGAAATTGGGATATTTGGGATATTTCGAAAACTGCAAGGGAGTTTGTGCAAAATGTGACTCACTGCCACTTTCAGGACTTGGCATATATTGGGTATAAAAAGTCATAAATTCAATCTGCGAATACGTGCATAGAGACAGAATTTGGCTCCAAAATATGGCTCAGGCCTCGAAATTGGGATGTTCGGGATATTTTGCAAACTGCAGGGAGCTTTGGGACAAATGTGACCAAACGCCGCTTTCAGTACTTGGCATAAGTTGGGTATAAAAAAGTCGTGTTTTCAAACTGCGAATACTTGCATAGAGCAAGAATTTGGCTCCAAAATATGGCTCAGGCCTCGAAATTGGGATGTTTAGGATATTTTGAAAACTGCAGGGAGGTTTGGGACATATATGACCAAACGCCGCTTTCAGTACTTGGCATATGTTGGGTATACAAAGCCGTAATTTCAAACTGCGAATACGTGCATAGAGCAAGAATTTGGCTCCAAAATATGGCTCAGGCCTTGAAATTGGGATGTTTAGGATATTTTGAAAACTGCAGGGTGGTTTGGGACATATATGACCAAACGCCGCTTTCAGTACTTAGCATATGTTGGGTATACAAAGCGGTAATTTCAAACTGCGAATTCGTGCAGAGAGCCAGAATTTGGCTCCAAAATATGGCTCAGGCCTCGAAATTGGGATGTTCGGGATATTTTGAAAACTGCAGGGAGGTTTGGGACAAATATGACCAAACGTCGCTTTCAGTACTTCGCATATGTTGGGTATATAAAACCGTAATTTCAAACTGCGAATACGTGCAGAGAGCCAGAAATTGGCTCCAAAATATGGCTCGGGCCTCGAAATTAGCATGTTTGGGATATTTTGCAAACTGCAGGGAGCTTTGGGACAAATGTGACCAAACGCCGCTTTCAGTACTTGGCATAAGTTGGGTATAAAAAAGTCGTGTTTTCAAACTGCGAATACGTGCATAGAGCAAGAATTTGGCTCCAAAATATGGCTCAGGCCTTGAAATTGGGATGTTTAGGATATTTTGAAAACTGCAGGGTGGTTTGGGACATATATGACCAAACGCCGCTTTAAGTACTTAGCATATGTTGGGTATACAAAGCCGTAATTTCAAACTGCGAATACGTGCAGAGAGCCAGAATTTGGCTCCAAAATATGGCTCAGGCCTCGAAATTGGGATGTTTGGGATATTTTGAAAACTGCAGGGGGGATTGAGACAGATGTGACCAAACGCATTGGCATATGTTGGGAATAAAAAAGTCGTAATTTCAAAATGCGAATACGTGCATAGAGCAAGAATTTGGCTCCAAAATATGGCTCAGGCCTCGAAATTGGGATGTTTAGGATATTTTGAAAACTGCAGGGAGGTTTGGGACATATATGACCAAACGCCGCTTTCAGTACTTGGCATAAGTTGGGTATAAAAAAGTCGTGTTTTCAAACTGCGAATACTTGCATAGAGCAAGAATTTGGCTCCAAAATATGGCTCAGGCCTTG
Organism: Procambarus clarkii; assembly: GCF_040958095.1. NCBI lineage: Eukaryota > Metazoa > Arthropoda > Malacostraca > Decapoda > Cambaridae > Procambarus > Procambarus clarkii. The sequence continues at coordinate 3,780,358 of NC_091159.1, forward strand.
AAATTGGGATGTTTAGGATATTTTGAAAACTGCAGGGTGGTTTGGGACATATATGACCAAACGCCGCTTTCAGTACTTAGCATATGTTGGGTATACAAAGCCGTAATTTCAAACTGCGAATACGTGCAGAGAGCCAGAATTTGGCTCCAAAATATGGCCCAGGCCTCGAAATTGGGATGTTTGGGATATTTTGAAAACTGCAGGGGGGGATTGAGACAAATGTGAAAAAACGCATTGGCATATGTTGGGTATAAAAAAGTCGTAATTTCAAAATGCGAATACGTGCAGAGAGCCAGAATTTGGCTCCAAAATATGGCTCAGGCATCGAAATTGGAATATTTGGGATATTTTGAAAACTGCAGGGAAGTTTGCGCAAATTGTGACTCACTGCCACTTTCAGTACTTGGCATATGTTGGGTATAAAAAGTCGTAATATCAAAATATGAATACGTGCAGAGAGCCAGACGCTGGCTCCAAATTATGACTCAGGCCTCGATATTGGGATGTTTGGGATATTTAGAAAATTGCAGGGAGGATTAGGACAAATGTGACCAAACGCCGCTTTCAGTACTTGGCATATGTTGGGTATAAAAAAGTCGCAATTTCAAACTGCGAATACGTGCAGAGAGCCAGAATTTAGCTCCAAAACATGGCTAAGGCCTCGAAATTGGGATATTTGGGATATTTTAAAAACTGCAGGGGAGTTTGTGCAAAATGTGTCTCACTGCTGCTTTCAGTACTAGGCATATATTGGGTATAAAAAGTCGTAATTTCAAACTGCGAATGCGTGCAGAGAGCCAGAATTTGGCTCCAAAATATGGCTCAGGCCTCGAAATTGGGATATTTGGGATAATCCGAAAACTGCAGGGGGAGTTTGTGCAAAATGTGACTCACTGCCACTTTCAGGACTTGGCATATATTGGGTATAAAAAGTCATAAAATTCAATCTGCGAATACGTGCAGAGAGCCAGAAATTGGCTCCAAAATATGGCTCGGGCCTCGAAATTAACATGTTTGGGATATTTTGAAAACTGCAGGGAGCTTTGGGACAAATGTGACCAAACGCCGCTTTCAGTACTTGGCATAAGTTGGGTATAAAAAGTCGCATTTTCAAACTGCGAATACGTGCAGAGAGCCAGAATTTGGATCAAAAATATGGCTCAGGCCTCGAAATTGGGATGTTTGGGATATCTTGAAAACTGCAAAGGGGAAGGAGACAAATGTGACAAAACGCATTGGCATATGTTGGGTATAAAAAAGTCGTAATTTCAAACTGCGAATACGTGTAGAGTGCCAGAATTTGGCTCCAAAATATGGCTCAGGCCTCGAAATTGGGATAATTGGGATATTTTGAAAACTGCAGGGGAGTTTGTGCAAAATGTGACCCACTGCTGCTTTCAGTACTTGGCATATGTTGGGTATAAAAAGTCGTGTTTTCAAACTGCGAATACGTGCAGAGAGCCAGAATTTTGCTCCAAAATATGGCTCAGGCCTCGAAATTGGGATATTTGGAATATTTCGAAAACTGCAGGGGAGTTTGTGCAAAATGTGACTCACTGCCGCTTTCAGTACTTGGCATATGTTGGGTATAAAAAAGTCGTGTTTTCAAACTGCGAATACTTCCATAGAGCAAAAATTTGGCTCCAAAATATGGCTCAAGCCTCGAAATTGGGATGTTTAGGATATTTTGAAAACTGCAGGGAGGTTTGGGACATATATGACCAAACGCCGCTTTCAGTACTTGGCATATGTTGGGTATACAAAGCCGTAATTTCAAACTGCGAATACGTGCAGAGAGCCAGAATTTGGCTCCAAAATATGGCTCAGGCCTCGAAATTGGGATGTTTGGGATATTTTGAAAACTGCAGGGGGGATTGAGACAAATGTGACCAAACGCATTGGCATATGTTGGGTATAAAAAAGTCGTAATTTCAAAATGCGAATACGTGCAGAGAGCCAGAATTTGGCTCCAAAATATGGCTCAGGCATCGAAATTGGGATATTTGGGATATTTTGAAAACTGCAGGGAAGTTTGCGCAAATTGTGACTCACTGCCACTTTCAGTACTTGGCATATGTTGGGTATAAAAAGTCGTAATATCAAAATATGAATACGTGCAGAGAGCCAGACGCTGGCTCCAAATTATGACTCAGGCCTCGATATTGGGATGTTTGGGATATTTAGAAAATTGCAGGGAGGATTGGGACAAATGTGACCAAACGCCGCTTTCAGTACTTGGCATATGTTGGGTATAAAAAAGTCGCAATTTCAAACTGCGAATACGTGCAGAGAGCCAGAATTTAGCTCCAAAACATGGCTAAGGCCTCGAAATTGGGATATTTGGGATATTTTAAAAAATGCAGGGGAGTTTGTGCAAAATGTGACTCACTGCTGCTTTCAGTACTAGGCATATATTGGGTATAAAAAGTCGTAATTTCAAGCTGCGAATACGTGCAGAGAGCCAGAATTTGGCCCAAAAATATGGCTCAGGCCTCGAAATTGGGATATTTGGGATATTTCGAAAACTGCAGGGGAGTTTGTGCAAAATGTGACTCACTGCCACTTTCAGGACTTGGCATATATTGGGTGTAAAAAGTCATAAATTCAATCTGCGAATACGTGCATAGAGACAGAATTTGGCTCCAAAATATGGCTCAGGCCTCGAAATTGGGATGTTCGGGATATTTTGAAAACTGCAGGGAGGTTTGGGACAAATATGACCAAACGTCGCTTTCAGTACTTCGCATATGTTGGGTATATAAAACCGTAATTTCAAACTGCGAATACGTTCAGAGAGCCAGAAATTGGCTCCAAAATATGGCTCGGGCCTCGAAATTAGCATGTTTGGGATATTTCGAAAACTGCAGGGAGCTTTGGGACAAATGTGACCAAACGCCGCTTTCAGTACTTGGCATAAGTTGGGTATAAAAAGTCGCATTTTCAAACTGCGAATACGTGCAAAGAGCCAGAATTTGGCTACAAATAATGGCTCAGGCCTCGAAATTGGGATGTTTGGGATATTTTGAAAACTGCAGGGGAGTTTGCGCTAAATGTGACTCACTGCCACTTTCAGTACTTGGCATATGTTGGGTATAAAAAGTCGTAATATCAAAATATGAATACGTGCAGAGAGCCAGAATTTGGCTACAAAATATGGCTCAGGCCTCGAAATTGGGACCTTTGGGATATTTTGAAAACTGCAGGGGAGTTTGCGCAAAATGTGACTCACTGCCACTTTCAGTACTTGGCATATGTTGGGTATAAAAAGTCGTAATATCAAAATATGAATACATGCAGAGAGCCAGACGTTGGCTCCAAAATATGACTCCGGCCTCGATATTGGGATGTTTGGGATATTTAGGAAACTGCAGGGAGGTTTGGGACAGATGTTACCAAACGCTGCTTTCAGTACTTGGCATATGTTGGGCATAAAAAAGTCGTAATTTCAAACTGCGAATACGTGCAGAGAGCCAGAATTTGGCTCCAAAATATGGCTCAGGCCTCGAAATTGGGATATTTGAAATATTTCGAAAACTGCAGGGGAGTTTGTGCAAAATGTGACCCACTGCCGCTTTCAGGACTTGGCATATGTTGGGTATAAAAAGTCGTAATTTCAAACTGCGAATACGTGCAGAGAGCCAGAATTTGGCTATAAAATATGGCTCAGGCCTCGAAATTGGGATGTTTGGGATATTTTGAAAACTGCAGGGGGGATTGAGACAAATGTGACCAAACGCTTTGGCATATGTTGGGTATAAAAAAGTCGTAATTTCAAACTGCGAATACGTGCAGAGAGCCAGAATTTGGCTCCAAAATATGGCTCAGGCCTCGAAATTGGGATATTTGGGATATTTTGAAAACTGCAGGGGAGTTTGTGCAAAATGTGACTCACTGCTGCTTTCAGTACTTGGAAGATGTTGGGTATAAAAGTCGTAATTTCAAACTGCGAATACGTGCAGAGAGCCAGAATTTGGCTACAAAATATGGCTCAGGCCTCGAAATTGGGATGTTTGGGATATTTTAAAAAATGCAGGGGAGTTTGCGCAAATTGTGACTCACTGCCACTTTCAGTACTTGGCATATGTTGGGTATAAAAAATCGTAATATCAAAATATGAATACATGCAGAGAGCCAGACGTTGGCTCCAAATTATGACTAAGGCCTCAATATTGGGATGTTAGGGATATTTAGAAAATTGCAGGGAGGATTGGGACAAATGTGACCAAACGCAGCTTTCAGTACTTGGCATATGTTGGGTATAAAAAAGTCGCAATTTCAAACTGCGAATACGTGCAAAGAGCCAGAATTTGGCTCCAAAACATGGCTAAGGCCTCGAAATTGGGATATTTGAAATATTTCGAAAACTGCAGGGGAGTTTGTGCAAAATGTGACCCACTGCCGCTTTCAGGACTTGGCATATGTTGGATATAAAAAGTCGTAATTTCAAACTGCGAATACGTGCAGAGAGCCAGAAATTGGCTCCAAAATATGGCTCAGGCCTCGAAATTGAGATGTTTGGGATATTTTGAAAACTGCAGGGGGGATTGGGACAGATGTGACCTATCGCCGCTTTTACTACTTGGCATATGTTGGGTATAAAAATTCGTAATTTCAAACTGCGAATACGTGCAGAGAGCCAGAATTTGGCTACAAAATATGGCTCAGGCCTCGAAATTGGGATGTTTGGGATATTTTGAAAACTGCTGGGGGGATTGAGACAAATGTGACCAAACGCTTTGGCATATGTTGGGTATAAAAAAGTCGTAATTTCAAACTGCGAATACGTGCAGAGAGCCAGAATTTGGCTCCAAAATATGGCTCAGGCCTCGAAATTGGGATATTTGGGATATTTTGAAAACTGCAGGGGAGTTTGTGCAAAATGTGACTCACTGCTGCTTTCAGTACTTGGAAGATGTTGGGTATAAAAGTCGTAATTTCAAACTGCGAATACGTGCAGAGAGCCAGAATTTGGCTACAAAATATGGCTCAGGCCTCGAAATTGGGATGTTTGGGATATTTTAAAAAATGCAGGGGAGTTTGCGCAAATTGTGACTCACTGCCACTTTCAGTACTTGGCATATGTTGGGTATAAAAAATCGTAATATCAAAATATGAATACATGCAGAGAGCCAGACGTTGGCTCCAAATTATTACTAAGGCCTCAATATTGGGATGTTAGGGATATTTAGAAAATTGCAGGGAGGATTGGGACAAATGTGACCAAACGCAGCTTTCAGTACTTGGCATATGTTGGGTATAAAAAAGTCGCAATTTCAAACTGCGAATACGTGCAAAGAGCCAGAATTTGGCTCCAAAACATGGCTAAGGCCTCGAAATTGGGATATTTGGGATATTTTAAAACCTGCAGGTGAGTTTGTGCAAAATGTGACTCACTGCTGCTTTCAGTACTTGGCATATATTGGGTATAAAAAGTCATAATTTCAAACTGCGAATACGTGCAGAGAGCCAGAATTTGGCTCCAAAATATGGCTCATGCCTCGAAATTGGGATATTTGGGATATTTCGAAAACTGCAGGGGAGTTTGTGCAAATTGTGACTCACTGCCACTTTCAGTACCTGGCATATGTTGGGTATAAAAAGTCGTAATATCAAAATATGAATACGTACAGAGAGCGGACGCTGGCTCCAAATTATGTCTCAGGCCTCGATATTGGGATGTTTGGGATATTTAGAAAATTGCAGGGAGGATTGGGACAAATGTGACCAAACGCCGCTTTCAGTAAATGGCATATGTTGGGTATAAAAAAGTCGCAATTTCAAACTGCGAATACGTGCAAAGAGCTAGAATTTGGCTCCAAAACATGACAAAGGCCTCGAAATTGAGATATTTGGGATATTTTGAAAACTGCAGGGGAGTTTGTGCAAAATGTGACTCACTGCTGCTTTCAGTATTAGGCATATATTGGGTATAAAAAGTCGTAATTTCAAACTGCAAATACGTGCATAGAGCCAGAATTTGGCTCCAAAATATGGCTCAGGCCTCGAAATTGGGATGTTCGGGATATTTTGAAAACTGCAGGGAGGTTTGGGTCAAATATGACCAAACGTCGCTTTCAGTACTTGGCATATGTTGGGTATATAAAACCATAATTTCAAACTGCGAATACGTGCAGAGAGCCAGAATTTGGCTCCAAAATATGGCTCGGGCCTCGAAATTAGCATGTTTGGGATATTTTGAAAACTGCAGGGAGCTTTGGGAGAAATGAAACCAAACGCCGCTTTCAGTACTTGGCATAAGTTGGGTATAAAGTGTCGTAATTTCAAACTGCGAATACGTGCAGAGAGCCAGAATTTGGCTCCAAAATATGGCTCAGGCCTCGAAATTGGGATGTTTGGGATATTATGAAAACTGCAGGGGAGTTTGCGCAAAATGTGACTCTGCCACTTTCAGTACTTGCCATATGTTGGGTATAAAAAGTCGTAATATCAAAATATGAATACGTGCAAAGAGCCAGACGTTGGCTCCAAAATATGACTCAGGCCTCGATATTGGGATGTTTGGGATATTTAGAAAACTGCAGGGAGGTTTGGGACAAATGTTACCAAACGCCGCTTTCAATACTTGGCATATGTTGGGCATAAAAAAGTCGCAATTTCAAACTGCGAATACGTGCAGAGAGCCAGAATTTGGCTCCAAAACATGACAAAGGCCTCGAAATTGAGATATTTGGGATATTTTGAAAACTGCAGGGGAGTTTGTGCAAAATGTGACTCACAGCTGCTTTCAGTACTTGGTATATGTTGGGTATAAAACTCGTAATTTCAAACTGCGAATACGTGCAGAGAGCCAGAATTTGGCTCCAAAATATGGCTCAGGCCTCGAAATTGGGATATTTGGAATATTTCGAAAACTGCAGGGGAGTTTGTGCAAAATGTGACACACTGCCGCTTTCAGGACTTGGCATATGTTGGGTATAAAAAGTCGTAATTTCAAACTGCGAATACGTGCAGAGAGCCAGAATTTGGCAACAAAATATGGCTCAGGCCTCGAAATTGGGATGTTTGGGATATTTTGAAAACTGCAGGGGGGATTGAGACAAATGTGACCAAACGCATTGGCATATGATGGGTATAAAAAAGTCGTAATTTCAAACTGCGAATACGTGCAGAGAGCCAGAATTTGGCTCCAAAATATGGCTCAGGCCTCGAAATTGGGATATTTGGGATATTTTGAAAACTGCAGGGGAGTTTGTGCAAAATGTGACTCACTGCTGCTTTCAGTGCTTGGCATATGTTGGGTATATAAATTCGTAATTTCTAACTGCGAATACGTGCAGAGAGCAAGAATTTGGCTAAAAAATATGGCTCAGGCCTCGAAATTGGGATATTTGGAATATTTCGAAAACTGCAGGGAGGTTTGGGACACACATGACCAAACGCCGTTCCAGTACTTGGCATATGTTGGGTATATAAAGCCATAATTTCAAACTGCGAATACGTGCAGAGCCAGAATTTTGCTCCAAAATATGGCTCAGGCCTCGAAATTGGGATGTTTGGGATATTTTGAAAACTGCTGGGGGGATTGAGACAAATGTGACCAAACGCATTGGCATATGTTGGGTATAAAAAAGTCGTAATTCAAAAATGCGAATACGTGCAGAGAGCCAGAATTTGGCTCCAAAATATGGCTCAGGCCTCGAAATTGGGATATTTGGGATATTTTGAAAACTGCAGGGGAGTTTGTGCCAAATGTGACTCACTGCTGCTTTCAGTACTTAGAAGATGTTGGGTATAAAAGTCGTAATTTCAATTTGCAAATACGTGCAGAGAGCCAGAATTTGGCTCCAAAATATGGCTCAGGCCTCGAAATTGGGATATTTGGGATATTTTGAAAACTGCAGGGGAGTTTGTGCAAAATGTGACTCACTGCTGCTTTCAGTACTTGGAAGATGTTGGGTAAAAAAGTCGTAATTTCAAACTGCGAATACGTGCAGAGAGCCAGAATTTGGCTCCAAAATATGGCTCAGGCCTCGAAATTGGGATGTTCGGGATATTTTGAAAACTGCAGGGAGGTTTGGGACAAATATGACCAAACGTCGCTTTCAGTACTTGGCATATGTTGGGTATATAAAACCGTAATTTCAAACTGCGAATACGTGCAGAGAGCCAGAATTTGGCTCCAAAACATGGCTCGGGCCTCGAAATTAGCATGTTTGGGATATTTTGAAAACTGCAGGGAGCTTTGGAAGAAATGCAACCAAACGCCGCTTTCAGTACTTGGCATAAGTTGGGTATAAAGTGTCGTAATTTCAAACTGCGAATACGTGCAGAGAGCCAGAATTTGGATCCAAAATATGGCTCAGGCCTTGAAATTGAGATGTTTGGGATATTTTGAAAACTGCAGGGAGGATTGTGACAGATGTGACCAAACGCCGCTTTTAGTACTTGGCATATGTTGGGTATAAAAAGTCGTAATTTCAAACTGCGAATACGTGCAGAGAGCCAGAATTTGGCTACAAAATATGGCTCAGGCCTCGAAATTGGGATGTTTGGGATATTATGAAAACTGCAGGAGAGTTTGCGCAAAATGTGACTCACTGCCACTTTCAGTACTTGCCATATGTTGGGTATAAAAAGTCGTAATATCAAAATATGAATACGTGCAGAGAGCCAGAATTTTGCTCCAAAATATGGCTCAGGCCTCGAAATTGGGATGTTTTGGATATTTTGAAAACTGTAGGGGAGTTTGCTCAAAATGTGACTCACTGCCACTTTCAGTACTTGGCATATGTTGGGTATAAAAAGTCGTAATATCAAAATATGAATACGTGCAGAGAGCCAGACGATGGCTCGAAAATATGACTCAGGCCTCGATATTGGAATGTTTGGGATATTTAGAAAACTGCAGGGAGGTTTGGGACAAATGTTACCAAACGCCGCTTTCAGTACTTGGCATATGTTGGGCATAAAAAAGTCGCAATTTCAAACTGCGAATACGTGCAGAGAGCCAGACTTTGGCTCCAAAACATGACAAAGGCCTCGAAATTGGGATATTTGGGATATTTTCAAAACTGCAGGGGAGTTTGTGCAAAATGTGACTCTCAGCTGCTTTCAGTACTTGGTATATGTTGGGTATAAAACTCGTAATTTCAAACTGCGAATACGTGCAGAGAGCCAGAATTTGGCTCCAAAATATGGCTCAGGCCTCGAAATTGGGATATTTGGAATATTTCGAAAACTGCAAGGGAGTTTGTGCAAAATGTGACTCACTGCCGCTTTCAGGACTTGGCATATGTTGGGTATAAAAAGTCGTAATTTCAAACTGCGAATACGTGCAGAGAGCCAGAATATGGCTACAAAATATGGCTCAAACCTCGAAATTGGGATATTTGGGATATTTTGAAAACTGCAGGGAGGTTTCAGACAAATGTGACCAAACGCCGCTTTCAGTACTTGGCGTATGTTGGGCATAAAAAAGTCGCAATTTCAATCTGCGAATACGTGCAGAGAGCCAGAATTTGGCTCCAAAATATGGCTCAGGCCTCGAAATTGGGATATTTGTTATATTTCGAAAACTGCAGGGGAGTTTGTGCAAAATGTGACTCACTGCCGCTTTCAGGAATTGGCATATGTTGGGTATTAAAAGTCGTAATTTCAATCTGCGAATACGTGCAGAGAGCCAAAATTTGGATCCAAAATATGCCTCAGGCCTCGAAATTGGGATATTTGGGATATTTTGAAAACTGCAGGGAGGTTTCAGACAAATGTGACCAAACGCCGCTTTTAGTACTTGGCATATGTTGGGTATAAAAAGTCGTAATTTCAAACTGCGAATATGTGCAGAGAGCCAGAATTTTGCTCCAAACTATGGCTCAGGCCTCGAAATTAGCCTGTTTGGGATATATCGAAAACTGCAGGGGAGATTGGGACAAATGTGACCAAACGCCGCTTTCAGTACTTGGCATATGTTGGATATAAAATTCGCAATTTCAAACTGCGAATACGTGCAGAGACCCAGAATTTGGATCCAAATTATTGCTCAGGCCTCGAAATTGGGATATTTGTGATATTTTTGAAAACTATAGGGGAGTTTGTGCCAAATGTGATTCAATGCCGCTCTCAGGACTTGGCATATGTTGGGTATAAAAAGTCGGAATTTCAAACTGCGAATACGTGCAGAGAACCAGAATTTGGCTCCAAAATATGCCTCAGGCCTCGAAATTGGGATATTTGGGATATTTTAAAAACTGCAGGGAGGTTTGGGACATTTGTGACCAAACGCCGCTTCCAGCACTTGGCATATGTTGGATATAAAAAGTCGTAATTTCAAACTGCGAGTACGTGCAGAGAGCCAGCATTTTGCTCCAAAACATGGCTAAGGCCTCGAAATTGGGATATTTGGGATATTTTGAAAACTGCAGGGGAGTTTGTGCAAAATGTGACTCACTGCTTCTTTCAGTACTTGGCATATGTTGGGTATAAAAAGTCGTAATTTCAAACTGCGAATACGTGCAGAGAGCCAGAATTTGGCTACAAAATATGGCTCAAACCTCGAAATTGGGATGTTTGGGATATTTTGAAAACTGCAGGGGGGATTGTGACAAATGTGACCAAACGCATTGGCATATGATGGGTATAAAAAAGTCGTAATTTCAAACTGCGAATACGTGCAGAGAGCCAGAATTTGGCTCCAAAATATGGCTCAGGCCTCGAAATTGGGATATTTGTGATATTTTGAAAACTGCAGGGGAGTTTGTGCAAAATGTGACTCACTGCTGCTTTCAGTACTTGGCATATGTTGGGTATAAAAAGTCGTAATTTCTAACTGCGAATACGTGCAGAGAGCCAGAATTTGGCTACAAAATATGGCTCAGGCCTCGAAATTGGGATATTTGTAATATTTCGAAAACTGCAGGGGAGTTTGTGCAAAATGTGACTCACTGCCGCTTTCAGGACTTGGCATATGTTGGGTATAAAAAGTCGTAAATTCAATCTGCGAATACGTGCATAGAGCGAGAATTTGGCTGCAAAATATGGCTCAGGCCTCGAAATTGGGATGTTTAGGATATTTTGAAAACTGCAGGGAGGTTTGGGACAAATATGACCAAACGCCGCTTCCAGTACTTGGCATACGTTGGGTATATAAAGCCATAATTTCAAACTGCGAATACGTGCAGAGAGCCAGAATTTATCTCCAAAATATGGCTCAGGCCTCGAAATTGGGATGTTCGGGATATTTTGAAAACTGCAGGGAGGTTTGGGACAAATATGTCCAAACGTCGCTTTCAGTACTTGGCATATGTTGGGTAAATAAAACCGTAATTTCAAACTGCGAATACGTGCAGAGAGCCAGAATTTGGCTCCAAAATATGGCTCAGGCCTCGAAATTAGCATGTTTGGGATATTTTGAAAACTGCAGGGAGCTTTGGGACAAATGTGACCAAATGCCGCTTTCAGTACTTGGCATAAGTTGGGTATAAAAAGTCGTAATTTCAAACTGCGAATACGTGCAGAGAGCCAGAATTTGGCTACAAAATATGGCTCAGGCCTTGAAATTGAGATGTTCGGGATATTTTGAAAACTGCAGGGGGGATTGGGACAGATGTGACCAAACTCCGCTTTTAGTACTTGGCATATGTTGGGTATAAAAAGTCGTAATTTCAAACTGCGAATACGTGCAGAGAGCCAGAATTTGGCTACAAAATATGGTTCAAGCCATGAAATTGGGATGTTTGGGATATTTTGAAAACTGCAGGGAAGTTTGCGCAACATGTGACTCACTGACACTTTCATTACTTGGCATATGTTGGGTATAAAAAGTCGTAATATCAAAATATGAATACGTGCAGAGAGCCAGACGTTGGTTCAAAATATGACTCAGGCCTCGATATTGGGATGTTTGGGATATTTAGAAAACTGCAGGGAGGTTTGGGACAAATGTGACCAAACGCCGCTTTCAGTACTTGGCGTATGTTGGGCATAAAAAAGTAGCAATTTCAATCTGCGAATACGTGCAGAGAGCCAGCATTTTGCTCCAAAACATGGCTAAGGCCATGAAATTGGGATATTTGGGATATTTTGAAAACTGCAGGGGAGTTTGTGCAAAATGTGACTCACTGCTGCTTTCAGTACTTGGCATATGTTGGGTATAAAAAGTCATAATTTCAAACTGCGTATACGTGCGGAGAGCCAGAATTTGGCTCCAAAATATGGCTCAGGCCTCGAAATTGGGATATTTGTTATATTTCGAAAACTGCAGGGGAGTTTGTGCAAAATGTGACTCACTGCCGCTTTCAGGAATTGGCATATGTTGGGTATTAAAAGTCGTAATTTCAATCTGCGAATACGTGCAGAGAGCCAAAATTTGGATCCAAAATATGCCTCAGGCCTCGAAATTGGGATATTTGGGATATTTTGAAAACTGCAGGGAGGTTTCAGACAAATGTGACCAAACGCCGCTTTTAGTACTTGGCATATGTTGGGTATAAAAAGTCGTAATTTCAAACTGCGAATACGTGCAGAGAGCCAGAATTTTGCTCCAAACTATGGCTCAGGCCTCGAAATTAGCCTGTTTGGGATATTTCGAAAACTGCAGGGGAGATTGGGACAAATGTGACCAAACGCCGCTTTCAGTACTTGGCATATGTTGGATATAAAATTCGCAATTTCAAACTGCGAATACGTGCAGAGACCCAGAATTTGGATCCAAATTATTGCTCAGGCCTCGAAATTGGGATATTTGTGATATTTTTGAAAACTATAGGGGAGTTTGTGCCAAATGTGACTCAATGCCGCTCTCAGGACTTGGCATATGTTGGGTATAAAAAGTCGTAATTTCAAACTGCGAATACGTGCAGAGAACCAGAATTTGGCTCCAAAATATGCCTCAGGCCTCGAAATTGGGATATTTGGGATATTTTAAAAACTGCAGGGAGGTTTGGGACATTTGTGACCAAACGCCGCTTCCAGCACTTGGCATATGTTGGATATAAAAAGTCGTAATTTCAAACTGCGAGTACGTGCAGAGAGCCAGCATTTTGCTCCAAAACATGGCTAAGGCCTCGAAATTGGGATCTGTGGGATATTTTGAAAACTGCAGGGGAGTTTGTGCAAAATGTGACTCACTGCCGCTTTCAGGACTTGGCATATGTTGGGTATAAAAAGTCGTAATTTCAAACTGCGAATACGTGCAGAGAGCCAGAATATGGCTACAAAATATGGCTCAAACCTCGAAATTGGGATATTTGGGATATTTTGAAAACTGCAGGGAGGTTTCAGACAAATGTGACCAAACGCCGCTTTCAGTACTTGGCGTATGTTGGGCATAAAAAAGTCGCAATTTCAATCTGCGAATACGTGCAGAGAGCCAGAATTTGGCTCCAAAATATGGCTCAGGCCTCGAAATTGGGATATTTGGGATATTTCGGAAACTGCAGGGGAGTTTGTGCAAAATGTGACTCACTGCCGCTCTCAGGACTTGGCATATGTTGGGTATAAAAAGTCATAATTTCAATCTGCGAATACGTGCATAGAGCCAGAATTTGGCTCCAAAATATGGCTCAGGCCTCGAAATTGGGATGTTTGTATTATTTTGAAAACTGCAGGGAGTTTTCGGACAAATGTCACCAAACGCCTCTTTCAATACTTGGCATATGTTGGGTATAAAAAGTCGTAATTTCAAACTGCGAATACGTGCAGAGAGCCAGAATTTGGCTCCAAAATATGGCTCAGGCCTCGAAATTGAGATGTTTGGGATATTTTGAAAACTGCAGGGAGGATTGGGACAGATGTGACCAAACGCCGCTTTTACTACTTGGCATATGTTGGGTATAAAAAGTCGTAATTTCAAACTGCGAATACGTGCAGAGAGCCAGAATTTGGCTACAAAATATGGCTCAGGCCTCGAAATTGGGATTTTTGGGATATTTTGAAAACTGCAGGGGGGGATTGAGACAAATGTCACCAAACGTCGCTTTCAGTACTTGGCATATGTTGGGTATAAAAAAGTCGTAATTTCAAACTGCGAATACGTGCAGAGAGCTAGAATTTGGCTCGAAAATATGGCTCAGGTCTCCAAATTGGGATGTTTGGGATATTTTGAAAACTGCAGGGGGGTTTGCGACAAATGTCACCAAACGCCACTTTCAGTACTTGGCATATGTTGGGTATAAAAAAGTCGTAATTTCAAACTGTGAATACGTGCAGAGAGCCAGAATTTGGTTCCAAATTATAGCTCAGGCCTCAAAATTGGGATATTTGGGATATTTCGAAAACTGCAGGGGAGTTTGTGCAAAATGTGACTCACTGCTGCTTTCAGTACTTGGCATATGTTGGGTATAAAAATTCGTAATTTCAAACTGCGAATACGTGCTGAGAGCCAGAATTTGGCTCCAAAATATGGCTCAGGCCTCGAAATTGGGATATTTGGGATATTTCGGAAACTGCAGGGGAGTTTGTGCAAAATGTGACTCACTGCCGCTCTCAGGACTTGGCATATGTTGGGTATAAAAAGTCATAATTTCAATCTGCGAATACGTGCATAGAGCCAGAATTTTGCTCCAAAATATGGCTCAGGCCTCGAAATTGGGATGTTTGTATTATTTTGAAAACTGCAGGGAGTTTTCGGACAAATGTCACCAAACGCCGCTTTCAATACTTGGCATATGTTGGGTATAAAAAGTCGTAATTTCAAACTGCGAATACGTGCAGAGAGCCAGAATTTGGCTCCAAAATATGGCTCAGGCCTCGAAATTGAGATGTTTGGGATATTTTGAAAACTGCAGGGAGGATTGGGACAGATGTGACCAAACGCCGCTTTTACTACTTGGCATATGTTGGGTATAAAAAGTCGTAATTTCAAACTGCGAATACGTGCAGAGAGCCAGAATTTGGCTACAAAATATGGCTCAGGCCTCGAAATTGGGATTTTGGGATATTTTGAAAACTGCAGGGGGGATTGAGACAAATGTCACCAAACGTCGCTTTCAGTACTTGGCATATGTTGGGTATAAAAAAGTCGTAATTTCAAACTGCGAATACGTGCAGAGAGCTAGAATTTGGCTCGAAAATATGGCTCAGGCCTCGAAATTGGGATGTTTGTATTATTTTGAAAAATGCAGGGAGTTTTCGGACAAATGTCACCAAACGCCGCTTTCAATACTTGGCATATGTTGGGTATATAAAGTCGTAATTTCAAACTGCGAATACGTGCAGAGAGCCAGAATTTTGCTACAAAATATGGCTAAGCTCGAAATTGGGATATTTGCGATATTTTGAAAACTGCAGGGGAGTTTGTGCCAAATGTGACTCAATGCCGCTCTCAGGACTTGGCATATGTTGGGTTTAAAAAGTCCTAATTTCAAACTGCGAATAAGTGCATAGAGCAAGAATTTGGCTCCAAAATATGCCTCAGTCCTCGAAATTGGGATGTTTTGGTTATTTTGAAAACTGCAGGGAGGTTTGGGACAAATGTTACCAAACGCCGCTTTCAGTACTTGGCATATGTTGGGTCTTAAAAAGTCGCAATTTCAAACTGCGAATACGTGCAGAGAGCCAGAATTTGGCTCCAAAACATGACAAAGGCCTCGAAATTGGGATATTTGGGATATTTTGAAAACTGCAGGGGAGTTTGTGCAAAATGTGACTCTCAGCTGCTTTCAGTACTTGGTATATGTTGGGTATAAAACTCGTAATTTCAAACTGCGAATACGTGCAGAGAGCCAGAATTTGGCTCCAAAATATGGCTCAGGCCTCGAAATTGGGATATTTGGAATATTTCGAAAACTGCAGGGGAGTTTGTGCAAAATGTGACTCACTGCCGCTTTCAGGACTTGGCATATGTTGGGTATAAAAAGTCTTAATTTCAAACTGCGAATACGTGCAGAGAGCCAGAATTTGGCTACAAAATATGGCTCAGGCCTCGAAATTGGGATGTTTGGGATATTTTGAAAACTGCAGGGGGGATTGAGACAAATGTGACCAATCGCATTGGCATATGGTGGGTATAAAAAAGTCGTAATTTCAAACTGCGAATACGTGCAGAGAGCCAGAATTTGGCTCCAAAATATGGCTCAGGCCTCGAAATTGGGATATTTGGGATATTTTGAAAACTGCAGGGGAGTTTGTGCAAAATGTGACTCACTGCTGCTTTCAGTACTTGGCATATGTTGGGTATAAAAATTCGTAATTTCTAACTGCGAATACGTGCAGAGAGCCAGAATTTGGCTACAAAATATGGCTCAGGCCTCGAAATTGGGATATTTGGAATATTTCGAAAACTGCAGGGGAGTTTGTGCAAAATGTGACTCACTGCCGCTTTCAGGACTTGGCATATGTTGGGTATAAAAAGTCGTAAATTCAATCTGCGAATACGTGCATAGAGCCAGAATTTGGCTGCAAAATATGGCTCAGGCCTCGAAATTGTGATGTTTGGGATATTTTGAAAACTGCAGGGGGGATTGAGACAAATGTGACCAAACGCATTGGCATATGTTGGGTATAAAAAAATCGTAATTTCAAAATGCGAATACGTGCAGAGAGCCAGAATTTGGTTCCAAAATATGGCTCAGACCTCGATATTGGGATATTTGGGATATTTTGAAAACTGCAGGGGAGTTTGTGCAAAATGTGACTCACTGTTGCTTTCAGTACTTGGAAGATGTTGGGTATAAAAAATCGTAATATTAAAATATGAATACGGGCAGAGAGCCAGACGTTGGCTCCAAATTATGAATCAGGCCTATATATTGGGATGTTTGGGATATTTAGAAAATTGCAGGGAGGATTGGGACAAATGTGAACAAACGCCGCTTTCAGTACTTGGCATATGTTGGGTATAAAAAAGTCGCAATTTCAAACTGCGAATACGTGCAAAGAGCCAGAATTTGGCTCCAAAACATGGCTAAGGCCTCGAAATTGGGATATTTGGGATATTTTAAAAACTGCAGGTGAGTTTGTGCAAAATGTGACTCACTGCTGCTTTCAGTACTAGGCATATATTGGGTATAAAAAGTCGTAATTTCAAACACCAAATACGTGCAGAGAGCCAGAATTTTGCACCAAAATATGGCTCAGGCCTCGAAATTGGGATATTTGGGATATTTCGAAAAATGCAGGAGAGTTGTGCAAATTGTGACTCACTGCCACTTTCAGTACCTGGCATATGTTGGGTATAAAAAGTCGTAATATCAAAATATAAATACGTGCAGAGAGCCAGACGTTGGCTCCAAATTATGACTCAGGCCTCGATATTGGGATGTTTGGGATATTTAGAAAATTGCAGGGAGGATTGGGACAAATGTGACCAAACTCCGCTTTCAGTACTTGGCATATGACGGGTATAAAAAAGTCGCATTTTCAAACTGCGAATACGTGCAAAGAGCCAGAATTTGGCTCCAAAACATGGCTAAGGCCTCGAAATTGGGATATTTGGGATATTTTAAAAACTGCAGGTGAGTTTGTGCAAAATGTGACTCACTGCTGCTTTCAGTACTAGGCATATATTGGGTATAAAAAGTCGTAATTTCAAACTGCGAATACGTGCAGAGAGCCAGAATTTGGCTCCAAAATATGGCTCAGGCCTCGAAATTGAGATATTTGGGATATTTCGAAAACTGCAGGGGAGTTTGTGCAAAATGTGACTCACTGCCACTTTCAGGACTTGGCATATGTTGGGTAAAAAAATCATAAATTCAATCTGCGAATACGGGCATAGAGCCAGAATTTGGCTCCAAAATATGGCTCGTGCCTCGATATTGGGATATTTGGGATATTTTGAAAACTGCAGGGGAGTTTGTGCAAAATGTGACTAACTGCCACTTTCAGTACTTGGCATATGTTGGGTATAAAAAGTCGTAATAGCAAACTTTGAATACGTGCAGAGAGCCAGAATAAGGCTCCAAAATATGGCTCATGCCTCGATATTGAGATGTTTGGGTTATTTTGAAAACTGCAGGGAGGTTTGGGACAAATGTGACAAAACTGCCGCTTTCAGTACTTCGCATATGTTGGGTATAAAAAAGTCGTAATTTCAAACTGCGAATACATGCAGAAAGCCAGAATTTGGCTCCAAAATATGGCTCAGGCCTCGAAATTGGGATATTTCGAAAACTTCAGGGGAGTTTGTGCGAAATGTGACTCACTGCCGTTATCAGGACTTGGCATATGTTGGGTATAAAATGTCGTAATTTCAAACCGCGAATACGGCCATAGAGCCAGAATATGGCTCCAAAATATGGCTCAGGCCTCGAAATTGGGATGTTCGGGATATTTTGAAAACTGCAGGGAGGTTTGGGACAAATATGACCAAACGTCGCTTTCAGTACTTGGCATATGTTGGGTATATAAAACCGTAATTTCAAACTGCGAATACATGCAGAGAGCCAGAATTTGGCTCCAAAATATGGCTCGGGCCTCGAAATTAACATGTTTGGGATATTTTGACAACTGCAGGGAGCTTTGGGACAAATGTGACCAAACGCCGCTTTCAGTACTTGGCATAAGTTGGGTATAAAAAGTCGTAATTTCAAACTGCGAATACGTGCAGAGAGCCAGAATTTGGCTCCAAAATATGGCTCAGGCCTTGAAATTGAGATGTTTGGGATATTTTGAAAACTGCAGGGGAGTTTGCGCAAAATGTGACTCACTGCCACTTTCAGTACTTGGCATATGTTGGGTATAAAAAGTCGTAATATCAAAATATGAATACGTGCCGAGAGCCAGAATTTGGCTACAAAATATGGCTCAGGCCTCGATATTCGGATGTTTGGGATATTTAGAAGACTGCAGGGAGGTTTGGGACAAATGTTACCAAAAGCCGCTTTCAGTACTTGGCATATGTTGGGCATAAAAATGTCGCAATTTCAAACTGCGAATACGTGCATAGAGCCAGAATTTGGCTCCAAAACATGACAAAGGCCTCGAAATTGGGATATTTATGATATTTTCAAAACTGCAGGGGAGTTTGTGAAAAAAGTGACTAACTGCCACTTTCAGTACTTGGCATATGTTGTGTATAAAAAGTCGTAATAGCAAACTGTGAATACGTGCAGAGAGCCAGAATTAGGCTCCAAAATATGGCTCATGCCTCGATATTGGGATGTTTGGGATATTTTGAAAACTGCAGGGAGGTTTGGTACAAATGTGACAAAACTGCCGCTTTCAGTACTTCGCATATGTTGGGTATAAAAAAGTCGTAATTTCAAACTGCTAATACGTGCAGAAAGCCAGAATTTGGCTCCAAAATATGGCTCAGGCCTCGAAATTGGGATATTTCGAAAACTTCAGGGGAGTTTGTGCGAAATGTGACTCACTGCCGTTATCAGGACTTGGCATATGTTGGGTATAAAATGTCGTAATTTCAAACCGCGAATACGACCATAGAGCCAGAATATGGCTTCAAAATATGGCTCAGGCCTCGATATTGGGATGTTTGGGATATTTTGAAAACTGCAGGGAGGTTTTGGACAAATGTGACTAAACGTCTCTTTCAGTACTTGGCATATGTTAGGTATAAAAAAGTCGTAATTTCAAACTGCGAATACGTGCAGAGAGACAGATTTTGGCTTCAAAATATGGCTCAGGCCTCGAAATTGGGATATTTGGGATATTTTGTAAACTGAAGGGAGGTTTGGGACAAATGTGACCAAACACCGCTTTCAGTACATCGCATATGTTGGGTATTAATATCGTATTATCAAACTTCGAATACATCCAGAGAGCCAAAATTTAGCTCCAAAATATGGCTCAGGCGTCGAAATTGGGATATTTGGGATATTTCGAAAACTGCAGGGGCGTTTGTGCAAAATGTGACTCACTGCTGCTGTCAGGACTAGGCATATGTTGGGTATAAAAAGTCGTAAATTCAATCTGCGAATACGTGCATAGAGCCAGAATTTGGCTCCAAAATATGGCTCAGGCCACGAAATTGGGATGTTTGGGATATTTTGAAAACTGCAAGGGGGTTTGGGACAAATATGACCAAATGCCGCTTTCAGAACTTGGCAAATGTTTGGTTTAAAAATTCGTAATTTCAAAGTGTGAATACGTGCAGAGAGCCAGAATTTGGCTCCAAAATATTGCTCAGGCCTCGAAATTGGGATGTTTGGGATATTTTGAAAACTGCAGGGGGGTTTGGGACAAATGTGACCAAACAACGTTTTCAGTACTTGGCATATGTTGGGTATAAAAAGTCGTAATTTCAAACTGCGAATACGTGCAGAGAGCCAGAATTTGGCTACAAAATATGGCTCAGGCCTCGAAATTGGGATGTTTGGGATATTTTGAAAACTGCAGGAGGGATTGAGACAAATGTGACCAAACGCCGCTTTCAGTACTTGGCATATGTTGGGTATAAAAAAGTCGTATCTTCAAACTGCGAATACGTGCAGAGAGTCAGAATTTGATCCAAAATATGGCTCAGGCCTCGAAATTTAGATATTTGGGATATTTCGAAAACTGCAGGGGTGTTTATGCAAAATGTGACTCACTGCCGCTTTCAGGACTTGGCATATGTTGGGTATAAAAAGTCGTAATTTCAAACTGCGAATACGTGCATAGAGCCAGAATTTGGCTCCAAAATATTGCTCAGTCCTCGAAATTAGCATGTTTGGGATATTTTGAAAACTGCAGGGGGGTTTGGGACAAATTTGACCAAATGCCGCTTTCAGAACTTATTATATGTTGGGTATAAAAAGTCGTAATATCAAACTTCGAATACGTGCAGAGAGCTTGAATTTGGCTCCAAAATATGGCTCAGGCCTCGAAATTGAGATGTTTGGGATATTTTCAAAACTGCAGGGGGGGCAAATGTGACCAACGCAGCTTTCAGTACTTGGCATATGTTGAGTATAAAATGTCGTAATTTCACACTGCGAATACGTGCAGAGAGCCAGAATTTGACTCCAAAATATGGCTCAGGCCTCGAAATTGGGATGTTTGGGATATTTTGAAAACTGCAGGGGGGGTTTGGGACATATGTGACCAAACGCCACTTTCAGTACTTGGCAAATGTTGGGCATAAAAAAGTCGTAATTTCAAACTGCGAATACGTGCAGAGAGCCAAAATTTGGCTC
This sequence comes from Procambarus clarkii, assembly GCF_040958095.1. NCBI lineage: Eukaryota > Metazoa > Arthropoda > Malacostraca > Decapoda > Cambaridae > Procambarus > Procambarus clarkii. The sequence continues at coordinate 3,801,390 of NC_091159.1, forward strand.
CCAAATATTGCTCAGGCCTCGAAATTAGGATACTTGGGATATTTCGAAAACTGCAGTGCAGTTTGTGCGAAATGTGACTCACTGCCGGTTTCAGGACTTGGCATATGTTGGGTATAAAATGTCGTAATTTCAAAATGCGAATACGTGCATAGAGCCAGAATTTGGCTCCAAAAGGTGGCTCAGGCCTCGAAATTGGGATGTTTTGGATATTTTGAAAACTGCAGGGAGGGTTTGGGACATATATTACCAAACGCCGCTTTCAGTACTTGGCATATATTGGGTATAAAAAATTCGTAATTTCAAACTGCTAATACGTGCAGAGAGCCAGAATTTGGCTCCAAAATATGGCTCAGGCCTCGAAATTCGGATGTTTGGGAAATTTCGAAAACTGCAGGGGAGTTTGTGCAAAATGTGACTCACTGCTGCTTTCAGTACTTGGCATATGTTGGGTATAAAAATTGTAATATCAAAATGCGAATACGTGCAGAGAGCCAGAATTTGGCTCCAAAATATGGCTCAGGCCTCGATATTGAGATGTTTGGGATATTTTGAAAACTGCAGGGAGATTTGGGACACATGTGACCAAACGCCGCTTTCATTACTTGGCATATTGTAGGTATAAAAAGTCGTAATTTCAAACTGCGAATACGTGCAGAGACCCAGAATTTGGCTCCAAATTATCGCTCAGGCCTCGAAATTGGGATATTTGGGATATTTCGAAAACTGCTTGGGAGTTTGGTTAAATGTGACTCAAGGCCACTTTCAGAACTTGTTTTCGTGCATAGAGCATGTGCAAGGCATATTGTGGGTATAAAAAGTCGTAATTTCAAACTGCGAATACGTGCATAGAGCCAGAATTTGGCTCCAAAATATGACTCAGTCCTCGAAATTGGGATGTTTGGGATATTTTGAAAACTGCAGGAGGGATTGAGACAAATGTGACCAAATGCCGCTTTCAGTACTTGGCATATGTTGGGTATAAAAAAGTCCTAATTTCAAACTGCGAATACGTGCAGTGAGTCAGAATTTGATCCAAAATATGGCTCAGGCCTCGAAATTGAGATATTTGGGATATTTCGAAAACTGCAGGGGTGTCTATGCAAAATGTGACTCACTGCCGCTTTCAGGACTTGGCATATGTTGGGTATAAAAAGTCGTAATTTCAAACTACGAATACGTGCAGAGAGCTTGAATTTGGCTCCAAAATATGGCTCAGGCCTCGAAATTGAGATGTTTGGGATATTTTGAAAACTGCAGGGGGGGCAAATGTGACCAATGCAGCTTTCAGTACTTGGCATATGTTGAGTATAAAATGTCGTAATTTCACACTGCGAATACGTGCAGAGAGCCAGAATTTGGCTCCAAAATATGGCTCAGGCCTCGAAATTGGGATGTTTGGGATATTTTGAAAAATGCAGGGGGGGTTTGAGACAAATGTGACCAAACGCCACTTTCAGTACTTGGCATATGTTGAACATAAAAAAGTCGTAATTTCAAACTGCGAATACGTGCAGAGAGCCAGAATTTGGCTCCCAAATATTGCTCAGGCCTCGAAATTAGGATATTTGGGATATTTCGAAAACTGCAGGGGGGGTTTGGGACATATATTACCAAACGCCGCTTTCAGTACTTGGCATATATTGGGTATAAAAAATTCGTAATTTCAATCTGCGAATACGTGCAGAGAGCCAGAATTTGGCTCCAAAATATGGCTCAGGCCTCGAAATTCTGATGTTTGGGAAATTTCGAAAACTGCAGGGGAGTTTGTGCAAAATGTGACTCACTGCTGCTTTCAGTACTTGGCATATGTTGGGTATAAAAATCGTAATATCAAAATGCGAATACGTGCAGAGAGCCAGAATTTGGCTCCAAAATATGGCTCAGGCCTCGATATTGAGATGTTTGGGATATTTTGAAAACTGCAAGAAGGTTTGGTACAAATGTAACCAAATGCCGCATTCAGTACTTGGCATATGTTGGGTATAAAAAATTTTTAATTTCAAACTGCGAATACGTGCAGAGAGCCAGAATTTGGCTCCAAAATATGGCTCAGGCCTCGAAATTAGGTTGTTTGGGATATTTTGAAAACTGCAGGGAGATTTGGGACACATGTGACATAAAGCCGCTTTTATTACTTGGCATATTGTGGGTATAAAAAGTCGTAATTTCAAACTGCGAATACGTGCAGAGACCCAGAATTTGGCTTTAAAATATGGCTCAGGCCTCGAAATTGGGATGTTTGGGATATTTTGAAAACTGCAGTGGAGTGTTTGCGCAAAATGTGACTCACTGCCACTTTCAGTACTTGGCATATGTTAGGTATAAAAAGTCGTAATTTCAAACTGCGAATACGTGCAGAGACCCAGAATTTGGCTCCAAATAATGGCTCAGGCCTCGAAATTGGGATATTTGGGATATTTCGAAAACTGCATGGGAGTTTGTTCAAAATGTGACTCACTGCCACTTTCAGGACTTGGCATATGTTGGGTATAAAAAGTCATAATTTTATACTGTGAGTACGTGCAAAGAGCGCGAATTTGGCTCTAAAATATTGCTCAGTTCTCGAAATTGGGATGTTTGGGATATTTTGAAAACTGCAGGGGGGGGGTTTGGGACAAATATGACCAAATGCCGCTTTCAGAACTTGGCATATGTTGGGTATAAAAAGTCGTAATTTCAAACTGCGAATACGTACATAGAGCCAGAATTTGGCTCCAAAATATTGCTCAGTCCTCGAAATTAGCATGTTTGGGATATTTTGAAAACTGTAGGGGGGTTTGGGACAAATTTGACCAATCGCCGCTTTCAGAACTTGGCATATGTTAGGTATAAAAAGTCGTAATTTCAAACTGCGAATACGTGCAGAGAGCTTGAATTTGGCTCCAAAATATGGCTCAGGGCTCGAAATTGATATGTTTCGGATATTTTGAAAACTGCAGGGGGGGGGCAAATGTGACCAACGCAGCTTTCAGTACTTGGCATATGTTGAGTATAAAATGTCGTAATTTCACACTGCGAATACGTGCAGAGAGCCAGAATTTGGCTCCAAAATATGGCTTAGGCCTCGAAATTGGGATGTTTGGGATATTTTGAAAACAGCAGGGAGGTTTGGGACAAATGTGACCAACGCCACTTTCAGTACTTGGCATATGTTGGGTATAAAAAGTAGTATTTTCAAACTGCGAATACGTGAAAAGAGCCAGAATTTGGCTCCAAAATATGGCTCAGGCCTCGAAATTGAGATGTTTCGGATATTTTGAAAACTGCAGGGGGGATTGGGACAAATGTGACCAACGCCACTTTCAGTACTTGGCATATGTTGGGTATAAAATGTCGGAATTTCAAACTGCGAATACGTGCAGAGAGCCAGAATTTAACTACAAATTATGGCTCAGGCCTCGAAATTGGGGATGTGTGGGATATTTCGAAAACTGCAAGGGGGTTTTGGACAAATGTGACCAAACGCAGTTTTCAGTAATTGGCATATGTTATGTATAAAAAGTCGTAATTTCAAACTGCGAATACGTGCAGAGAGCCAGAATTTGGCTCCAAAATATGGCTCAGGCCTCGAAATTGGGATATTTTGAAAACTGCAGGGGAGTTTGTGCAAAATATGACTCACTGCCGTTTTCAGTACTTGGCATATGTTGGGTATAAAAAGTCGTAATTTCAAACTGCGAATACGTGCAGAGAGCCAGAATTTGGCTCCAAAATAAGGCTCATGCCTCGAAATTGGAATATTTGGGATATTTCAAAAACTGCAGAGGAGTTTGTTCAAAATGTGACTAACTGCCGCTTCTAGGACTTATCATATGTTGGGAATAAAAAGTCGTAATTTCAATCTGCGAATACGTGCATAGAGCCAGATTTGGCTCCAAAATATGGCTCAGGCCTCGAAATTGGGATGTTTGGTATATTTTGAAAACTGCAGGGGGGTTTGGGACCAATATGACCAAACGCCGCTCTCAGAACTTGGCATATGTTGGGTATAAAAAGTCATAATTTCAAACTGCGAATACGTGCAGAGAGCTTGAATTTGGCTCCAAAAATTGGCTCAGGCCTCGAAATTGAGATGTTTGAGATATTTTGAAAACTGCAGGGGAGTTTGTGCAAAATGTGACTCTCTGCCGTTTTTAGTACTTGGCATATGTTGGGTATAAAAAGTCTTAATTTAAAACTGCGAATACGTGCAGAGAGCCAGAATTTGGCTCCAAAATATGGTTCAGGCCTCGAAATTGAGATGTTTGGGAAATTTTGAAAACTGCAGGGAAGATTGGGACAAATGTGACCAAACGCCGCTTTCAGTATTTGGCATATGTTGGGTATAAAATATCGTAATTTCAAACCGCGTATACGTGCATAGAGCCAGAATTTAGCTCCAAAATATGGATCAGGCCTCGAAATTGGTATGTTTGTGATATTTTGAAAACTGCAGGGGGGGTTTGGGCCAAATGTGACCAAACGCCGAGTTCAGTACTTGGTATATGTTGGGTATAGAAAAGCCCTAATTTCCAACTGCGAATACGAGCAGAGAGCCAGAACTTGGCTCCAAAATATGGCTCAGGCCTCGAAATTGGGATATTTGTGTTTTTCGAAAACTGCAGGGGAGTTTGTGCGAATTGTGACTCACTGCCGTTTTCAAGACTTGGCATATGATGGGTATAAAATGTAGTAATTTCAAACCGCGAATACGTGCATAGAGCCAGAATTTTTCTCCCAAATATGGCTCAGGCCTCGAAATTAGGGTTTTTGGGATATTTTGAAAACTGCAAGGGGGGGGGGGGGGTTTGGGACAAATGTGACCAAACGCCGCTTTCAGTACTTGGTATATGTTGGGTATAAAAAAGTCGTAATTTCAAACTGCGAATACGTACAGAGAGCCAGAATTTGGCTCCAAAATGTGGCTCAGACCTCGAAATTGGGATGTTTGGGATATTTTGAAAACTGCAGGGGGGGTTTGGGACATATATTACCAAACGCCGCTTTCAGTACTTGGCATATATTGGGTATAAAAAAGTCGTAATTTCAAAATGCGAATACGTGCAGAGAGCCAGAATTTGGCTCCAAAATATGGATCAGGCCTCGATATTGAGATGTTTGGGATATTTTGAAAACTGCAAGAAGGTTTGGTACAAATGTAACCAAATGCCGCATTCAGTACTTGGCATATGTTGGGTATAAAAAATTTGTAATATCAAACTGCGAATACGTGCAGAGAGCCAGAATTTGGCTCCAAAATATGGCTCAGGCCTCGAAATTAGGTTGTTTGGGATATTTTGAAAACTGCAGGGAGATTTGGGACACATGTGACCAAACGCCGCTTTCATTACTTGGCATATTGTGGGTATAAAAAGTCCTAATTTCAAACTGCGAATACGTGCAGAGAGTCAGAATTTGATCCAAAATATGGCTCAGGCCTCGAAATTGAGATTTTTGGGATATTTCGAAAACTGCAGGAGTGTTTATGCAAAATGTGACTCACTGCCGCTTTCAGGACTTGGCATATGTTGGGTATAAAAAGTCGTAATTTCAAACTGCGAATACGTGCATAGAGCCAGAATTTGGCTCCAAAATATTGCTCAGTCCTCGATATTAGCATGTTTGGGATATTTTGAAAACTGCAGGGGGGTTTGGGACAAATTTGATCAAACGCCACTTTCAGAACTTGGCATATGTTGGGTATAAAAAGTCGTAATTTCAAACTTCGAATACGTGCAGAGAGCTTAAATTTGGCTCCAAAATATGGTTCACGCCACGAAATTGATATGTTTGGGATATTTTGAAAACTGCAGGGGGGGCAAATGTGACCAACGCAGCTTTCAGTACTTGGCATATGTTGAGTATAAAATGTCGTAATTTCACATTGCGAATACGTGCAGAGAGCCAGAATTTGGCTCCAAAATATGGCTCAGGCCTCGAAATTGGGATATTTGGGATATTTTGAAAACTTCGGGGGGGGTTTGTGACAAATGTGACCAAACGCCACTTTCAGTACTTGGCATATGTTGGGCATAAAAAAGTCGTAATTTCAAACTGCGAATACGTGCAGAGAGCCAGAATTTGGCTCCCAAATATTGCTCAGGCCTCGAAATTCGGATGTTTGGGAAATTTCGAAAACTGCAGGGGAGTTTGTGCAAAATGTGACTCACTGCTGCTTTCAGTACTTGGCATATGTTGGGTATAAAAATCGTAATATCAAAATGCGAATACGTGCAGAGAGCCAGAATTTGGCTCCAAAATATGGCTCAGGCCTCGATATTGAGATGTTTGGGATATTTTGAAAACTGCAAGAAGGTTTGGTACAAATGTAACCAAATTCCGCATTCAGTACTTGGCATATGTTGGGTATAAAAAATTTGTAATTTCAAACTGCGAATACGTGCAGAGAGCCAGAATTTGGCTCCAAAATATGGCTCAGGCTTCGAAATTAGGTTGTTTGGGATATTTTGAAAACTGCAGGGAGATTTGGGACACATGTGACCAAACGCCGCTTTCATTACATGGCATATTGTGGGTATAAAAAGTCGTAATTTCAAACTGCGAATACGTGCAGAGACCCAGAATTTGGCTCCAAATTATGGCTCAGGCCTCGAAATTGGGATATTTGGGATATTTCGAAAACTGCATGGGAGTTTGTTCAAAATGTGACTCAAGGCCACTTTCAAGACTTTGCATATGTTGGGTATAAAAAAGTCCTAATTTCAATCTGCGAATACGTGCAGAGAGTCAGAATTTGATCCAAAATATGGCTCAGGCCTCGAAATTGAGATATTTGGGATATTTCGAAAACTGCAGGGGTGTTTATGCAAAATGTGACTCACTGCCGCTTTCAGGACTTGACATATGTTGGGTATAAAAAGTCCTAATTTCATACTGCGAATACTTGCATAGAGCCAGAATTTGGCTCCAAAATATTGCTCAGTCCTCGAAATTAGAATGTTTGGGATATTTTGAAAACTGCTGGGGGGTTTGGGACAAATTTGATCAAACGCTGCTTTCAGAACTTGGCATATGTTGGGTATAAAAAGTCGTAATTTCAAACTTCGAATACGTGCAGAGAGCTTGAATTTGGCTCCAAAATATGGCTCAGGCCTCGAAATTGAGATGTTTGGGATATTTTGAAAACTGCAAGGGGGGCAAATGTGACCAACGCAGCTTTCAGTACTTGGCATATGTTGAGTATAAAATGTCGTAATTTCACACTGCGAATACGTGCAGAGAGCCAGAATTTGGCTCCAAAATATGGCTCAGGCCTCGAAATTGGGATGTTTGGGATATTTGAAAACTGCAAGGGGGGTTTGGGACAAATGTGACCAAACGCCACTTTCAGTACTTGGCAAATGTTGGGCATAAAAAAGTCGTAATTTCAAACTGCGAATACGTGCAGAGAGCCAAAATTTGGCTCCCAAATATTGCTCAGGCCTCGAAATTAGGATATTTGGGATATTTTGAAAACTGCAGTGCAGTTTGTGCGAAATGTGACTCACTGCCGGTTTCAGGACTTGGCATATGTTGGGTATAAAATGTCGTAATTTCAAACCGCGAATACGTGCATAGAGCCAGAATTTGGCTCCAAAATGTGGCTCAGGCCTCGAAATTGGGATGTTTGGGATATTTTGAAAACTGCAGGGGGGGTTTGGGACATATATTACCAAACGCCGCTTTCAGTACTTGGCATATATTGGGTATAAAAAATTCGTAATTTCAAACTGCGAATACGTGCAGAGAGCCAGAATTTGGCTCCAAAATATGGCTCAGGCCTCGAAATTCGGATGTTTGGGAAATTTCGAAAACTGCAGGGGAGTTTGTGCAAAATGTGACTCAAGGCCACTTTCAGGACTTGGCGTATGTTGGGTATAAAAATCGTAATTTCAAACTGCGAATACGTTCATAGAGCCAGAATTTGGCTCCAAAATATGACTCAGTCCTCGAAATTGGGATGTTTGGGATATTTTGAAAACTGCAGGAGGGATTGAGACAAATGTGACCAAATGCCGCTTTCAGTACTTGGCATATGTTGGGTATAAAAAAGTCGTAATTTCAAACTGCGAATACGTGCAGAGAGCCAGAATTTGATAAAAAATATGGCTCAGGCCTCGAAATTGGTATATTTCGGAGATTTCGAACACTGCAGGGGAGTTTGTGCAATATGTGACTCACTGCCGCTTTCAGTACCTGGCATATGTTGGGTATAAAAAAGTGGTAATTTCAAACTGCGAATACGTGCATAGAGCCAGAGTTTGGCTGCAAAATATGGCTCAGGCCTCGAAATTGGGATGTTGGGATATTTCGAAAACTGTAGGGGAGTTTGTGCAAAATGTGACTCACTGATGCTTTCAGTACTTGGCATATGTTGGGTATAAAAATCGTAATATCAAAATGCGAATACGTGCATAGAGCCAGAATTTGGCTCCAAAATATTGCTCAGTCCTCGAAATTGGGATGTTTGGGATATTTTGAAAACTGCAGGAGGGTAAGGGACAAATATGACCAAACGCCGCTTTAAGAACTTGGCATATGTTTGGTATAAAAAGTCGTAATTTCAAACTGCAAATTCGTGCAGAGAGCTTGAATTTGGCTCCAAAATATGGCTCAGGCCTCGAAAGTAGGATGTTTGGGATATTTTGAAAACTGCAGGGGAGTTTGTGCAAAATGTGACTCACTGCTGCTTTCAGTACTTGGCATATGTTGGGTATAAAAAGTCGTAATTTCAAACTGCGAATACGTGCAGAGAGCCAGAATTTGGCTCCAAAATATGGTTCAGGCCACGAAATTAGGATGTTTGGGATATTTTGAAAACTGCAGGGAGGTTTGGGACAAATATGACCAAACGCCGCTTTCAGTACTTGGCATATGTTGGGTATATAAAGTCGTAATTTCAAACTGCGATTACGTGCAGAGAGCCAGAATTTGGCTCCAAAATATGGCTCAGGCCTCGAAATTAGGTTGTTTGGCATATTTTAAAAACTGCAGGGAGATTTGGGACACATGTGACCAAATGCCGCTTTCAGTACTTGGCATATGTTGGGTATAAAAATCGTAATTTAAAACTGCGAATACGTGCATAGAGCCAGAATTTGGCTCCAAAATATGACTCAGTCCTCGAAATTGGGATGTTTGGGATATTTTGAAATCTGCAGGGGGGGTTTGGGACAAATGTTACCAAACGCCGCTTTCAGTACTTGGCATATATTGGGTATAAAAAATTCGTAATTTCAAACTGCGAATACATGCAGAGAGCCAGAGTTTGGCTGCAAAATATGGCTCAGGCCTCGAAATTGGGATGTTTGGGATATTTCGAAAACTGCAGGGGAGTTTGTGCAAAATGTGACTCACTGATGCTTTCAGTACTTGGTATATGTTGGGTATAAAAATCGTAATATCAAAATGCGAATACGTGCATAGAGCCAGAATTTGGCTCCAAAATATTGCTCAGTCCTCGAAATTGGGATGTTTGGGATATTTTGAAAACTGCAGGAGGGTTTGGGACAAATATGACGAAACGCCGCTTTAAGAACTTGGCATATGTTTGGTATAAAAATTCGTAATTTCAAACTGCGAATACGTGCAGAGAGCTTGAATTTGGCTCCAAAATATGGCTCAGGCCTCGAAAGTGGGATGTTTGGGATATTTTGAAAACTGCAGGGGAGTTTGTGCAAAATGTGACTCACTGCTCCTTTCAGTACTTGGCATATGTTGGGTATAAAAAGTCGTAATTTCAAACTGCGAATACGTGCAGAGAGCCAGAATTTGGCTCCAAAATATGGCTCAGGCGTCGAAATTGGGATATTTGGGATATTTTGAAAACTGCAGGGGAGTTTGTGCTAAATGTGACTCACTGCTGCTATCAGTACTTGGCATATGTTGGGTATAAAAAGTCGTAATTTCTAACTGCGAATACGTGCAGAGATCCAGAATTTGGCTCCAAAATATGGCTCAGGCCTCGAAAGTGGGATGTTTGGGATATTTTGAAAACTGCAGGGGAGTTTGTGCAAAATGTGACTCACTGCTGCTTTCAGTACCTAGCATATGTTGGGTATAAAAAAGTGGTAATTTCAAACTGCGAATACGTGCAGAGAGCCAGAATTTGGCTCCAAAATATGGATCAGGCCTCAAAATTGGGATATTTGGAATATTTCGAAAACTGCAGGGGAGTTTGTGGGAAATGTGACTCACTGCTGCTTTCAGGACTTGGCATATGTTATGTATAAAATGTCGAAATTTCAAACCGCGAATACGTGCATAGAGCCAGAATTTGGATCCAAAATAATCCTCATGCCTCGAGATTGGGATGTTTGGGATATTTTGAAAACTGCAGTGGGGGTTTGGGACAAATGTGATCAAACGCCGCCATCAGTACTTGGCATATGTTGGGCATAAAAAAGTCGTAATTTCAAACTACGAATACGTGCAGAGAGCCAGAATTTGACTCCAAAATTTTGCTCAGGCCTCGAAATTGGGATATTTCGTAAACTGCAGGGGAGTTTGTGCGAAATGTGACTCACTGCCACTCTCAGTACTTGGCATATGTTGGGTAAAAAATGTCGTAATTTCAAACTGCGAATACGTGCATAGAGCCAGATTTTGGCTCCAAAATATGGCTAAGGCCTCGAAATTGGGATGTTTGGGATATTTTGAAATCTGCAGGGGGGGTTTGGGACAAATGTTACCAAACGCCGCTTTCAGTACTTGGCATATATTGGGTATAAAAAAGTCGTAATTTCAAACTGCGAATACGTGCAGAGAGCCAGAGTTTGGCTGAAAAATATGGCTCAGGCCTCCAAATTGGGATGTTTGGGATATTTCGAAAACTGCAGGGGAGTTTGTGCAAAATGTGACTCACTGATGCTTTCAGTACTTGGCATATGTTGGGCATAAAAATCGTAATATCAAAATGCGAATACGTGCATAGAGCCAGAATTTGGCTCCAAAATATTGCCCAGTCCTCGAAATTGGGATGTTTGGGATATTTTGAAAACTGCAGGAGGGTTTGGGACAAATACGACCAAACGCCGCTTTAAGAACTTGGCATATGTTTGGTATAAAAAGTCGTAATTTCAAACTGCGAATACGTGCAGAGAGCTTGAATTTGGCTCCAAAATATAGCTCAGGCCTCGAAAGTGGGATGTTTGGGATATTTTGAAAACTGCAGGGGAGTTTGTGCAAAATGTGACTCACTGCTGCTTTCAGTACTTGGCATATGTTGGGTATAAAAAGTCGTAATTTCAAACTGCGAATACGTGCAGAGAGCCAGAATTTAGCTCCAAAATATGGCTCAGGCGTCGAAATTGGGATATTTGGGATATTTTGAAAACTGCAGGGGAGTTTGTGCTAAATGTGACTCACTGATGCTTTCAGTACTTGGCATATGTTGGGTATAAAAAGTCGTAATTTCAAACTGCGAATACGTGCAGAGAGCCAGAATTTGGCTCCAAAATATGGCTCTGGCCACGAAATTAGGATGTTTGGGATATTTTGAAAACTGCAGGGAGGTTTGGGACAAATATGACCAAACGCCGCTTTCAGTACTTGGCATATGTTGGGTATATAAAGTCGTAATTTCATACTGCGAATACGTGCAGAGAGCCAGAATTTGGCTCCAAAATATGGCTCAGGCCTCGAAATTAGGTTGTTTGGCATATTTTGAAAACTGCTGGGGCATTTGGGACACATGTGACCAAACGCCGCTTTCAGTACTTGGCATATGTTGGGTATAAAAAGTCGTAATTTCAAACTGCGAATACGTGCAGAGACCCAGAATTTGGCTCCTAATTATGGCTCAGGCCTCGAAATTGGGATATTTGGGATATTTCGAAAACTGCAGGGGAGTTTGTTCAAAATGTGACTCAAGGCCTCTTTCAGGACTTGGCATATGTTGGGTATAAAAATCGTAATTTCAAACTGCAAATACGTGCATAGAGCCAGAATTTGGCTCCAAAATATGGATCAGGCCTCAAAATTGGGATATTTGGGATATTTCGAAAACTGCAGGGGAGTTTGTGCGAAATGGGACTCACTACGGCTTTCAGAACTTGGCATATGTTATGTATAAAATGTCGAAATTTCAAACCGCGAATACGTGCATAGAGCCAGAATTTGGATCCAAAATATTGCTCATGCCTCGAGATTGGGATGTTTGGGATATTTTGAAAACTGCAGTGGGGGTTTGGGACAAATGTGACCAAATGCCGCTCTCAGTACTTGGCATATGTTGGGCATAAAAAATCGTAATTTCAAACTCTGAATACGTGCAGAGAGCCTGAATTTGGCTCCAAAATATTGCTCATGCCTCGAAATTGGGATATTTGGGATATTTCGTAAACTGCAGGGGAGTTTGTGCGAAATGTGACTCACTGCCACTCTCAGTACTTGGCATATGTTGGGTAAAAAATGTCGTAATTTCAAACTGCGAATACGTGCATAGAGTCAGACTTTGGCTCCAAAATATGGCTAAGGCCTCGAAATTGGGATGTTTGGGATATTTTGAAATCTGCAGGGGGGGTTTGGGACAAATGTTACCAAACGCCGCTTTCAGTACTTGGCATATATTGGGTATAAAAAATTCGTAATTTCAAACTGCGAATACGTGCAGAGAGCCAGAATTTGGCTGCAAAATATGGCTCAGGCCTCGAAATTGGGATGTTTGGGATATTTCGAAAACTACAGGGGAGTTTGTGCAAAATGTGACTCACTGATGCTTTCAGTACTTGGCATATGTTGGGTATAAAAATCGTAATATCAAAATGCGAATACGTGCATAGAGCCAGAATATGGCTTAAAAATATTGCTCAGTCCTCGAAATTGGGATATTTGTGATATTTTGAAAACTGCAGGAGGGTTTGGGACAAATATGACCAAACGCCGCTTTAAGAACTAGGCATATGTTTGGTATAAAAAGTCGTAATTTCAAATTGCGAATACGTGCAGAGAGCATGAATTTGGCTCCAAAATATGGCTCAGGCCTCGAAAGTGGGATGTTTAGGATATTTTGAAAACTGCAGGGGAGTTTGTGCAAAATGTGACTCTCTGCTGCTTTCAGTACTTGGCATATGTTGGGTATAAAAAGTCGTAATTTCAAACTGCGAATACGTGCAGAGAGCCAGAATTTGGCTCCAAAATATGGCTCAGGCGTCGAAATTGGGATATTTGGGATATTTTGAAAACTGCAGGAGAGTTTTTGCTAAATGTGACTCTATGCTGCTTTCAGTACCTGGCATATGTTGGGTATAAAAAGTCGTAATTTCAAACTGCGAATACGTGCAGAGAGCCAGAATTTGGCTCCAAAATATGGCTCAGGCGTCGAAATTGGGATATTTGGGATATTTCGAAAACTGCAGGGGAGTTTGTTCAAAATGTGACTCAGGCCACTTTCAGGACTTGGCATATGTTGGGTATAAAAATCGTAATTTCAAACTGCGAATACGTGCAGAGAGCCAGAATTTGGCTCCAAAATATGGATCAGGCCTCAAAATTGGGATATTTGGAATATTTCGAAAACTGCAGGGGAGTTTGTGGGAAATGTGACTCACTGCCGCTTTCAGGACTTGGCATATGTTATGTATAAAATGTCGAAATTTCAAACCGCGAATACGTACATAGAGCCAGAATTTGGATCCAAAATAATCCTCATGCCTCGAGATTGGGATGTTTGGGATATTTTGAAAACTGCAGTGGGGGTTTGGGACAAATGTGATCAAACGCCGCCATCAGTACTTGGCATATGTTGGGCATAAAAAAGTCGTAATTTCAAACTACGAATACGTGCAGAGAGCCAGAATTTGGCTCCAAAATATGACTCAGTCCTCGAAATTGGGATGTTTGGGATATTTTGAAAACTGCAGGAGGGATTGAGACAAATGTAACCAAATGCCGCTTTCAGAACTTGGCATATGTTGGGTATAAAAAAGTCGTAATTTCAAACTGCGAATACGTGCAGAGAGCCAGAATTTGATCCAAAATAAGGCTCAGGCCTCGAAATTGGGATATTTGGGAGATTTCGAACACTGCAGGGGAGTTTGTGCAATATGTGACTCACTGCCACTTTCAGTACCTGGCATATGTTGGGCATAAAAAAGTCGTAATTTCAAACTACGAATACGTGCAGAGAGCCAGAATTTGGCTCCAAAATTTTGCTCAGGCCTCGAAATTGGGATATTTCGTAAACTGCAGGGGAGTTTGTGCGAAATGTGACTCACTGCCACTCTCAGTACTTGGCATATGTTGGGTAAAAAATGTCGTAATTTCAAACTGCGAATACGTGCAGAGACCCAGAATTTGGCTCCAAATTATGGCTCAGGCCTCGAAATTGGGATATTTAGGATATTTCGAAAACTGCAGGGGAGTTTGTTCAAAATGTGACTCGAGGCCTCTTTCAGGACTTGGAATATGTTGGGTATAAAAATCGTAATTTCAAACTGCGAATACGTGCATAGAGCCAGAATTTGGCTCCAAAATATGACTTAGTCCTCGAAATTGGGATGTTTGGGATATTTTGAAAACTGCAGGAGGGATTGAGACAAATGTAACCAAATGCCGCTTTCAGAACTTGGCATATGTTGGGTATAAAAAAGTCGTAATTTCAAACTGCGAATACGTGCAGAGAGCCAGAATTTGATCCAAAATAAGGCTCAGGCCTCGAAATTGGGATATTTGGGAGATTTCGAACACTGCAGGGGATTTTGTGCAATATGTGACTCACTGCCACTTTCAGTACCTGGCATATGTTGGGTATAAAAAAGTGGTAATTTCAAACTGCGAATACGTGCAGAGAGCCAGAATTTGGCTCCAAAATATTGCTCAGTCCTCGAAATTGGGATGTTTGGGATATTTTGAAAACTGCAGGAGGGTTTGTGCAAAATGTGACTCACTGCTGCTATCAGTACTTGGCATATGTTGGGTATAAAAAGTCGTAATTTCAAACTGCGAATACGTGCAGAGAGCCAGAATTTGGCTCCAAAATATGGCTCAGGCGTCGAAATTGGGATATTTGGGATATTTTGAAAACTGCAGGGGAGTTTGTGCTAAATGTGACTCACTGCTGCTATCAGTTCTTGGCATATGTTGGGTATAAAAAGTCGTAATTTCTAACTGCGAATACGTGCAGAGAGCCAGAATTTGGCTCCAAAATATGGCTCAGGCCTCGAAATTAGGTTGTTTGGCATATTTTGAAAACTACTGGGGCATTTGGGACACATGTGACCAAACGCCGCTTTCAGTACTTGGCATATGTTGGGTATAAAAAGTCGTAATTTCAAACTGCGAATACGTGCAGAGACCCAGAATTTGGCTCCAAAATATGGCTAAGGCCTCGAAATTGGGATGTTTGGCATATTTTGAAATCTGCAGGGGGGTTTGGGACAAATGTTACCAAACGCCGCTTTCAGTACTTGGCATATATTGGGTATAAAAAATTCGTAATTTCAAACTGCGAATACGTGCAGAGAGCCAGAGTTTGGCTGCAAAATATGGCTCAGGCCTCTAAATTGGGATGTTTGGGATATTTCGAAAACTGCAGGGGAGTTTGTGCAAAATGTGACTCACTGATGCTTTCAGTACTTGGCATATGTTGGGTATAAAAATCGTAATATCAAAATGCGAATACGTGCATAGAGCCAGAATATGGCTTAAAAATATTGCTCAGTCCTCGAAATTGGGATATTTGGGATATTTTGAAAACTGCAGGAGGGTTTGGGACAAATATGACCAAACGCCGCTTTAAGAACTAGGCATATGTTTGGTATAAAAAGTCGTAATTTCAAATTGCGAATACGTGCAGAGAGCATGAATTTGGCTCCAAAATATGGCTCGGGCCTCGAAAGTGGGATGTTTAGTATATTTTGAAAACTGCAGGGGAGTTTGTGCAAAATGTGACTCTCTGCTGCTTTCAGTACTTGGCATATGTTGGGTACAAAAAATCGTAATTTCAAACTGCGAATACGTGCAGAGAGCCAGAATTTGGCTCCAAAATATGGCTCAGGCGTCGAAATTGGGATATTTGGGATATTTTGAAAACTGCAGGGGAGTTTGTGCTAAATGTGACTCACTGCTGCTTTCATTACTTGGCATATGTTGGGTATAAAAAGTCGTAATTTCAAACTGCGAATACGTGCAGAGAGCCAGAATTTGGCTCCAAAATATGGCTCAGGCGTCGAAATTGGGATATTTGGGATATTTCGAAAACTGCAGGGGAGTTTGTTCAAAATGTAACTCAGGCCACTTTCAGGACTTGGCATATGTTGGGTATAAAAATCGTAATTTCAAACTGCGAATACGTTCATAGAGCCAGAATTTGGCTCCAAAATATGACTCAGTCCTCGAAATTGGGATGTTTGGGATATTTTGAAAACTGCAGGAGGGATTGAGACAAATGTGACCAAATGCCGCTTTCAGTACTTGGCATATGTTGGGTATAAAAAAGTCGTAATTTCAAACTGCGAATACGTGCAGAGAGCCAGAATTTGATCCAAAATATGGCTCAGGCCTCGAAATTGGGATATTTGGGAGATTTCGAACACTGCAGGGGAGTTTGTGCAATATGTGACTCACTGCCGCTTTCAGTACCTGGCATATGTTGGGTATAAAAAAGTGATAATTTCAAACTGCGAATACGTGCAGAGAGCCAGAATTTGGCTCCAAAATATGGCTCAGGCGTCGAAATTGGGATATTTGGGATATTTCGAAAACTGCAGGGGAGTTTGTTCAAAATGTGACTCAAGGCCACTTTTAGGACTTGGCATATGTTGGGTATAAAAATCGTAATTTCAAACTGCGAATACGTGCATAGAGCCTGAATTTGGCTCCAAACAATGACTCAGTCCTCGAAATTGGGATGTTTGGGATGTTTTGAAAACTGCAGGAGGGATTGAGACAAATGTGACCAAATGCCGCTTTCAGTACTTGGCATATGTTGGGTATAAAAAAGTCGTAATTTCAAACTGCGAATACGTGCAGAGAGCCAGAATTTGATCCAAAATATGGCTCAGGCCTCGAAATTGGGATATTTGGGAGATTTCGAACACTGCAGAGGAGTTTGTGCAATATGTGACTCACTGCCGCTTTCAGTACCTGGCATATGTTGGGTATAAAAAAGTGGTAATTTCAAACTGCGAATACGTGCAGAGAGCCAGAATTTGGCTCCAAAATAAGGATCAGGCCTCAAAATTGGGATATTTGGAATATTTCGAAAACTGCAGGGGAGTTTGTGGGAAATGTGACTCACTGCCGCTTTCAGGACTTGGCATATGTTATGTATAAAATGTCGAAATTTCAAACCGCGAATACGTGCATAGAGCCAGAATTTGGATCCAAAATAATCCTCATGCCTCGAGATTGGGATGTTTGGGATATTTTGAAAACTGCAGTGGGGGTTTGGGACAAATGTGACCAAACGCCGCCCTCAGTACTTGGCATATGTTGGGCATAAAAAAGTCGTAATTTCAAACTACGAATACGTGCAGAGAGCCAGAATTTGGCTCCAAAATTTTGCTCAGGCCTCGAAATTGGGATATTTCGTAAACTGCAGGGGAGTTTGTGCGAAATGTGACTCACTGCCACTCTCAGTACTTGGCATATGTTGGGTAAAAAATGTCGTAATTTCAAACTGCGAATACGTGCATAGAGCCAGATTTTGGCTCCAAAATATGGCTAAGGCCTCGAAATTGGGATGTTTGGGATATTTTGAAATCTGCAGGGGAGGGTTTGGGACAAATGTCACCAAACGCCGCATTCAGTACTTGGCATATATTGGGTATAAAAAATTCGTAATTTCAAACTGCGAATACGTGCAGAGAGCCAGAGTTTGGCTGAAAAATATGGCTCTGGCCTCCAAATTGGGATGTTTGGGATATTTCGAAAACTGCAGGGGAGTTTGTGCAAAATGTGACTCACTGATGCTTTCAGTACTTGGCATATGTTGGGCATAAAAATCGTAATATCAAAATGCGAATACGTGCATAGAGCCAGAATTTGGCTCCAAAATATTGCTCAGTCCTCGAAATTGGGATGTTTGGGATATTTTGAAAACTGCAGGAGGGTTTGGGACAAATACGACCAAACGCCGCTTTAAGAACTTGGCATATGTTTGGTATAAAAATTCGTAATTTCAAACTGCGAATACGTGCAGAGAGCTTGAATTTGGCTCCAAAATATAGCTCAGGCCTCGAAAGTGGGATGTTTGGGATATTTTGAAAACTGCAGGGGAGTTTGTCCGAAATGTGACTCACTGCTGCTTTCAGTACTTGGCATATGTTGGGTATAAAAAGTCGTAATTTCAAACTGCGAATACGTGCAGAGAGCCAGAATTTAGCTCCAAAATATGGCTCAGGCGTCGAAATTGGGATATTTGGGATATTTTGAAAACTACAGGGGAGTTTGTGCTAAATGTGACTCACTGCTGCTTTCAGTACTTGGCATATGTTGGGTATAAAAAGTCGTAATTTCAAACTGCGAATACGTGCAGAGAGCCAGAATTTGGCTCCAAAATATGGCTCAGGCGTCGAAATTGGGATATTTGGGATATTTCGAAAACTGCAGGGGAGTTTGTTCAAAATGTGACTCAAGGCCACTTTCAGGACTTGGCATATGTTGGGTATAAAAATCGTAATTTCAAACTGCGAATACGTGCATAGAGCCAGAATTTGGCTCCAAACAATGACTCAGTCCTCGAAATTGGGATGTTTGGGATGTTTTGAAAACTGCAGGAGGGATTGAGACAAATGTGACCAAATGCCGCTTTCAGTACTTGGCATATGTTGGGTATAAAAAAGTCGTAATTTCAAACTGCGAATACGTGCAGAGAGCCAGAATTTGATCCAAAATATGGCTCAGGCCTCGAAATTGGGATATTTGGGAGATTTCGAACACTGCAGGGGAGTTTGTGCAATATGTGACTCACTGCCGCTTTCAGTACCTGGCATATGTTGGGTATAAAAAAGTGGTAATTTCAAACTGCGAATACGTGCAGAGAGCCAGAATTTGGCTCCAAAATATGGATCAGGGGTCAAAATTGGGATATTTGGGATATTTTGAAAACTGCAGGCGAGTTTGTGCTAAATGTGTCTCACTGCTGCTCTCATTACTTGGCATATGTTGGGTATAAAAAGTCGTAATTTCAAACTGCGAATACGTGCAGAGAGCCAGAATTTGGCTCCAAAATATGGCTCTGGCCATGAAATTAGGATGCTTGGGATATTTTGAAAACTGCAGGGAGGTTTGGGACAAATATGACCAAACGCCGCTTTCAGTACTTGGCATATGTTAGGTATATAAAGTCGTAATTTCAAACTGCGAATACGTGCAGAGAGCCAGAATTTGGCTCCAAAATATGGCTCAGGCCTCGAAATTAGGTTGTTTGGCATATTTTGAAAACTGCTGGGGCATTTGGGACACATGTGACCAAACGCCGCTTTCAGTACTTGGCATATGTTGGGTATAAAAAGTCGTAATTTCAAACTGCGAATACGTGCAGAGACCCAGAATTTGGCTCCAAATTATGGCTCAGTCCTCGAAATTGGGATATTTGGGATATTTCGAAAACTGCAGGGGAGTTTGTTCAAAATGTGACTCACTGCGGCTTTCAGAACTTGGCATATGTTATGTATAAAATGTCGAAATTTCAAACCGCGAATACGTGCATAGAGCCAGAATTTGGATCCAAAATATTGCTCATGCCTCGAGATTGGGATGTTTGGGATATTTTGAAAACTGCAGTGGGGGTTTGGGACAAATGTGACCAAATGCCGCTCTCAGTACTTGGCATATGTTGGGCATAAAAAAGTCGTAATTTCAAACTCTGAATACGTGCAGAGAGCCTGAATTTGGCTCCAAAATATTGCTCATGCCTCGAAATTGGGATAATTGGGATATTTTGAAAACTGCAGGGGAGTTTGTGCAAAATGTGACTCTCTGCTGCTTTCAGTACTTGGCATATGTTGGGTATAAAAAGTCGTAATTTCAAACTGCGAATACGTGCAGAGAGCATGAATTTGGCTCCAAAATATGGCTCAGGCCTCGAAAGTGGGATGTTTAGGATATTTTGAAAACTGCAGGGGAGTTTGTGCAAAATGTGACTCTCTGCTGCTTTCAGTACTTGGCATATGTTGGGCATAAAAAGTCTTAATTTCAAACTGCGAATACGTGCAGAGAGCCAGAATTTGGCTCCAAAATATGGCTCAGGCGTCGAAATTGGGATATTTGGGATATTTTGAAAACTGCAGGGGAGTTTGTGCTAAATGTGACTCACTGCTGCTTTCAGTACTTGGCATATGTTGGGTATAAAAAGTCGTAATTTCAAACTGCGAATACGTGCAGAGAGCCAGAATTTGGCTCCAAAATATGGCTCAGGCGTCGAAATTGGGATATTTGGGATATTTCGAAAACTGCAGGGGAGTTTGTTCAAAATGTGACTCAGGCCACTTTCAGGACTTGGCATATGTTGGGTATAAAAATCGTAATTTCAAACTGCGAATACGTTCATAGAGCCAGAATTTGGCTCCAAAATATGACTCAGTCCTCGAAATTGGGATGTTTAGGATATTTTGAAAACTGCAGGAGGGATTGAGACAAATGTGACCAAATGCCGCTTTCAGTACTTGGCATATGTTGGGTATAAAAATTCGTAATTTCAAACTACGAATACGTGCAGAGAGCCAGAATTTGATCCAAAATATGGCTCAGGCCTCGAAATTGGGATATTTGGGAGATTTCGAACACTGCAGAGGAGTTTGTGCAATATGTGACTCACTGCCGCTTTCAGTACCTGGCATATGTTGGGTATAAAAAAGTGGTAATTTCAAACTGCGAATACGTGCAGAGAGCCAGAATTTGGCTCCAAAATATGGATCAGGCCTCAAAATTGGGATATTTGGAATATTTCGAAAACTGCAGGGGAGTTTGTGGGAAATGTGACTCACTGCCGCTTTCAGGACTTGGCATATGTTATGTATAAAATGTCGAAATTTCAAACTGCGAATACGTGCATAGAGCCAGAATTTGGATCCAAAATAATCCTCATGCCTCGCAATTGGGATGTTTGGGATATTTTGAAAACAGCAGTGGGGGTTTGGGACAAATGTGACCAAACGCCGCCCTCAGTACTTGGCATATGTTGAGCATAAAAAAGTCGTAATTTCAAACTACGAATACGTGCAGAGAGCCAGAATTTGGCTCCAAAATTTTGCTCAGGCCTCGAAATTGGGATATTTCGTAAACTGCAGGGGAGTTTGTGCGAAATGTGACTCACTGCCACTCTCAGTACTTGGCATATGTTGGGTAAAAAATGTCGTAATTTCATACTGCGAATACGTGCATAGAGCCAGATTTTGGCTCCAAAATATGGCTAAGGCCTCGAAATTGGGATGTTTGGGATATTTTGAGATCTGCAGGGGGGGTTTGGGACAAATGTTACCAAACGCCGCTTTCAGTACTTGGCATATATTGGGTATAAAAAATTCGTAATTTCAAACAGCGAATACGTGCAGAGAGCCAGAGTTTGGCTGAAAAATATGGCTCATTCCTCCAAATTGGGATGTTTGGGATATTTCGAAAACTGCAGGGGAGTTTGTGCAAAATGTGACTCACTGATGCTTTCAGTACTTGGCATATGTTGGGCATAAAAATCGTAATATCAAAATGCGAATACGTGCATAGAGCCAGAATTTGGCTCCAAAATATTGCTCAGTCCTCGAAATTGGGATGTTTGGGATATTTTGAAAACTGCAGGAGGGTTTGGGACAAATACGACCAAACGCCGCTTTAAGAACTTGGCATATGTTTGGTATAAAGAGTCGTAATTTCAAACTGCGAATACGTGCAGAGAGCTTGAATTTGGCTCCAAAATATAGCTCAGGCCTCAGAAGTGGGATGTTTGGGATATTTTGAAAACTGCAGGGGAGTTTGTGCAAAATGTGACTCACTGCTGCTTTCAGTACTTGGCATATGTTGGGTATAAAAAGTCGTAATTTCAAACTGCGTATACGTGCAGAGAGCCAGAATTTAGCTCCAAAATATGGCTCAGGCGTCGAAATTGGGATATTTGGGATATTTTGAAAACTGCAGGGGAGTTTGTGCTAAATGTGACTCACTGCTGCTTTCAGTACTTGGCATATGTTGGGTATAAAAAGTCGTAATTTCAAACTGCGAATACGTGCAGAGAGCCAGAATTTGGCTCCAAAATATGGCTCAGGCGTCGAAATTGGGATATTTGGGATATTTCGAAAACTGCAGGGGAGTTTGTTCAAAATGTGACTCAAGGCCACTTTCAGGACTTGGCATATGTTGGGTATAAAAATCGTAATTTCAAACTGCGAATACGTGCATAGAGCCAGAATTTGGCTCCAAACAATGACTCAGTCCTCGAAATTGGGATGTTTGGGATGTTTTGAAAACTGCAGGAGGGATTGAGACAAATGTGACCAAATGCCGCTTTCAGTACTTGGCATATGTTGGGTATAAAAAAGTCGTAATTTCAAACTGCGAATACGTGCAGAGAGCCAGAATTTGATCCAAAATATGGCTCAGGCCTCGAAATTGGGATATTTGGGAGATTTCGAACACTGCAGGGGAGTTTGTGCAATATGTGACTCACTGCCGCTTTCAGTACCTGGCATATGTTGGGTATAAAAAAGTGGTAATTTCAAACTGCGAATACGTGCAGAGAGCCAGAATTTGGCTCCAAAATATGGATCAGGGGTCAAAATTGGGATATTTGGGATATTTTGAAAACTGCAGGCGAGTTTGTGCTAAATGTGTCTCACTGCTGCTCTCATTACTTGGCATATGTTGGGTATAAAAAGTCGTAATTTCAAACTGCGAATACGTGCAGAGAGCCAGAATTTGGCTCCAAAATATGGCTCTGGCCACGAAATTAGGATGTTTGGGATATTTTGAAAACTGCAGGGAGGTTTGGGACAGATGTGACCTATCGCCGCTTTTACTACTTGGTATATGTTGGGTATAAAAAGTCGTAATTTCAAACTGCGAATACGTGCAGAGAGCCAGAATTTGGCTACAAAATATGGCTCAGGCCTCGAAATTGGGATGTTTGGGATATTTTGAAAACTGCTGGGGGGATTGAGACAAATGTGACCAAACGCTTTGGCATATGTTGGGTATAAAAAAGTCGTAATTTCAAACTGCGAATACGTGCAGAGAGCCAGAATTTGGCTCCAAAATATGGCTCAGGCCTCGAAATTGGGATATTTGGGATATTTTGAAAACTGCAGGGGAGTTTGTGCAAAATGTGACTCACTGCTGCTTTCAGTACTTGGAAGATGTTGGGTATAAAAGTCGTAATTTCAAACTGCGAATACGTGCAGAGAGCCAGAATTTGGCTACAAAATATGGCTCAGGCCTCGAAATTGGGATGTTTGGGATATTTTAAAAAATGCAGAGGAGTTTGCGCAAATTGTGACTCACTGCCACTTTCAGTACTTGGCATATGTTGGGTATAAAAAATCGTAATATCAAAATATGAATACATGCAGAGAGCCAGACGTTGGCTCCAAATTATGACTAAGGCCTCAATATTGGGATGTTAGGGATATTTAGAAAATTGCAGGGAGGATTGGGACAAATGTGACCAAACGCAGCTTTCAGTACTTGGCATATGTTGGGTATAAAAAAGTCGCAATTTCAAACTGCGAATACGTGCAAAGAGCCAGAATTTGGCTCCAAAACATGGCTAAGGCCTCGAAATTGGGGTATTTGAAATATTTCGAAAACTGCAGGGGAGTTTGTGCAAAATGTGACCCACTGCCGCTTTCAGGACTTGGCATATGTTGGATATAAAAAGTCGTAATTTCAAACTGCGAATACGTGCAGAGAGCCAGAAATTGGCTCCAAAATATGGCTCATGCCTCGAAATTGGGATATTTGGGATATTTCGAAAACTGCAGGGGAGTTTGTGCAAATTGTGACTCACTGCCACTTTCAGTACCTGGCATATGTTGGGTATAAAAAGTCGTAATATCAAAATATGAATACGTACAGAGAGCGGACGCTGGCTCCAAATTATGTCTCAGGCCTCGATATTAGGATGTTTGGGATATTTAGAAAATTGCAGGGAGGATTGGGACAAATGTGACCAAACGCCGCTTTCAGTAAATGGCATATGTTGGGTATAAAAAAGTCGCAATTTCAAACTGCGAATACGTGCAAAGAGCTAGAATTTGGCTCCAAAACATGACAAAGGCCTCGAAATTGAGATATTTGGGATATTTTGAAAACTGCAGGGGAGTTTGTGCAAAATGTGACTCACTGCTGCTTTCAGTATTAGGCATATATTGGGTATAAAAAGTCGTAATTTCAAACTGCAAATACGTGCATAGAGCCAGAATTTGGCTCCAAAATATGGCTCAGGCCTCGAAATTGGGATGTTCGGGATATTTTGAAAACTGCAGGGAGGTTTGGGACAAATATGACCAAACGTCGCTTTCAGTACTTGGCATATGTTGGGTATATAAAACCGTAATTTCAAACTGCGAATACGTGCAGAGAGCCAGAATTTGGCTCCAAAACATGGCTCGGGCCTCGAAATTAGCATGTTTGGGATATTTTGAAAACTGCAGGGAGCTTTGGAAGAAATGCAACCAAACGCCGCTTTCAGTACTTGGCATAAGTTGGGTATAAAGTGTCGTAATTTCAAACTGCGAATACGTGCAGAGAGCCAGAATTTGGATCCAAAATATGGCTCAGGCCTTGAAATTGAGATGTTTGGGATATTTTGAAAACTGCAGGGAGGATTGTGACAGATGTGACCAAACGACGCTTTTAGTACTTGGCATATGTTGGGTATAAAAAGTCGTAATTTCAAACTGCGAATACGTGCAGAGAGCCAGAATTTGGCTACAAAATATGGCTCAGGCCTCGAAATTGGGATGTTTGGGATATTATGAAAACTGCAGGAGAGTTTGCGCAAAATGTGACTCACTGCCACTTTCAGTACTTGCCATATGTTGGGTATAAAAAGTCGTAATATCAAAATATGAATACGTGCAGAGAGCCAGAATTTTGCTCCAAAATATGGCTCAGGCCTCGAAATTGGGATGTTTTGGATATTTTGAAAACTGTAGGGGAGTTTGCTCAAAATGTGACTCACTGCCACTTTCAGTACTTGGCATATGTTGGGTATAAAAAGTCGTAATATCAAAATATGAATACGTGCAGAGAGCCAGACGATGGCTCGAAAATATGACTCAGGCCTCGATATTGGGATGTTTGGGATATTTAGAAAACTGCAGGGAGGTTTGGGACAAATGTTACCAAACGCCGCTTTCAGTACTTGGCATATGTTGGGCATAAAAAATTCGCAATTTCAAACTGCGAATACGTGCAGAGAGCCAGACTTTGGCTCCAAAACATGACAAAGGCCTCGAATTTGGGATATTTGGGATATTTTCAAAACTGCAGGGGAGTTTGTGCAAAATGTGACTCTCAGCTGCTTTCA
Organism: Procambarus clarkii; assembly: GCF_040958095.1. Lineage (NCBI taxonomy): Eukaryota > Metazoa > Arthropoda > Malacostraca > Decapoda > Cambaridae > Procambarus > Procambarus clarkii. Next base: position 3,826,831 of record NC_091159.1, read on the forward strand.
GTACTTGGTATATGTTGGGTATAAAACTCGTAATTTCAAACTGCGAATACGTGCAGAGAGCCAGAATTTGGCTCCAAAATATGGCTCAGGCCTCGAAATTGGGATATTTGGAATATTTCGAAAACTGCAAGGGAGTTTGTGCAAAATGTGACTCACTGCCGCTTTCAGGACTTGGCATATGTTGTGTATAAAAAGTCGTAATTTCAAACTGCGAATACGTGCAGAGAGCCAGAATATGGCTACAAAATATGGCTCAAACCTCGAAATTGGGATGTTTGGGATATTTTGAAAACTGCAGGGGGATTGTGACAAATGTGACCAAACGCATTGGCATATGATGGGTATAAAAAAGTCGTAATTTCAAACTGCGAATACGTGCAGAGAGCCAGAATTTGGCTCCAAAATATGGCTCAGGCCTCGAAATTGGGATATTTGTGATATTTTGAAAACTGCAGGGGAGTTTGTGCAAAATGTGACTCACTGCTGCTTTCAGTACTTGGCATATGTTGGGTATAAAAAGTCGTAATTTCTAACTGCGAATACGTGCAGAGAGCCAGAATTTGGCTACAAAATATGGCTCAGGCCTCGAAATTGGGATATTTGTAATATTTCGAAAACTGCAGGGGAGTTTGTGCAAAATGTGACTCACTGCCGCTTTCAGGACTTGGCATATGTTGGGTATAAAAAGTCGTAAATTCAATCTGCGAATACGTGCATAGAGCCAGAATTTGGTTGCAAAATATGGCTCAGGCCTCGAAATTGGGATGTTTAGGATATTTTGAAAACTGCAGGGAGGTTTGGGACAAATATGACCAAACGCCGCTTCCAGTACTTGGCATACGTTGGGTATATAAAGCCATAATTTCAAACTGCGAATACGTGCAGAGAGCCAGAATTTGGCTCCAAAATATGGCTCAGGCCTCGAAATTGGGATGTTCGGGATATTTTGAAAACTGCAGGGAGGTTTGGGACAAATATTTCCAAACGTCGCTTTCAGTACTTGGCATATGTTGGGTAAATAAACCGTAATTTCAAACTGCGAATACGTGCAGAGAGCCAGAATTTGGCTCCAAAATATGGCTCAGGCCTCGAAATTAGCATGTTTGGGATATTTTGAAAACTGCAGGGAGCTTTGGGACAAATGTGACCAAATGCCGCTTTCAGTACTTGGCATAAGTTGGGTATAAAAAGTCGTAATTTCAAACTGCGAATACGTGCAGAGAGCCAGAATTTGGCTACAAAATATGGCTCAGGCCTTGAAATTGAGATGTTCGGGATATTTTGAAAACTGCAGGGGGGATTGGGACAGATGTGACCAAACTCCGCTTTTAGTACTTGGCATATGTTGGGTATAAAAAGTCGTAATTTCAAACTGCGAATACGTGCAGAGAGCCAGAATTTGGCTACAAAATATGGTTCAAGCCACGAAATTGGGATGTTTGGGATATTTTGAAAACTGCAGGGAAGTTTGCGCAACATGTGACTCACTGACACTTTCATTACTTGGCATATGTTGGGTATAAAAAGTCGTAATATCAAAATATGAATACGTGCAGAGAGCCAGACGTTGGTTCAAAATATGACTCAGGCCTCGATATTGGGATGTTTGGGATATTTAGAAAACTGCAGGGAGGTTTGGGACAAATGTGACCAAACGCCGCTTTCAGTACTTGGCGTATGTTGGGCATAAAAAAGTAGCAATTTCAATCTGCGAATACGTGCAGAGAGCCAGCATTTTGCTCCAAAACATGGCTAAGGCCATGAAATTGGGATATTTGGGATATTTTGAAAACTGCAGGGGAGTTTGTGCAAAATGTGACTCACTGCTGCTTTCAGTACTTGGCATATGTTGGGTATAAAAAGTCATAATTTCAAACTGCGTATACGTGCGGAGAGCCAGAATTTGGCTCCAAAATATGGCTCAGGCCTCGAAATTGGGATATTTGTTATATTTCGAAAACTGCAGGGGAGTTTGTGCAAAATGTGACTCACTGCCGCTTTCAGGAATTGGCATATGTTGGGTATTAAAAGTCGTAATTTCAATCTGCGAATACGTGCAGAGAGCCAAAATTTGGATCCAAAATATGCCTCAGGCCTCGAAATTGGGATATTTGGGATATTTTGAAAACTGCATGGAGGTTTCAGACAAATGTGACCAAACGCCGCTTTTAGTACTTGGCATATGTTGGGTATAAAAAGTCGTAATTTCAAACTGCGAATACGTGCAGAGAGCCAGAATTTTGCTCCAAACTATGGCTCAGGCCTCGAAATTAGCCTGTTTGGGATATTTCGAAAACTGCAGGGGAGATTGGGACAAATGTGACCAAACGCCGCTTTCAGTACTTGGCATATGTTGGATATAAAATTCGCAATTTCAAACTGCGAATACGTGCAGAGACCCAGAATTTGGATCCAAATTATTGCTCAGGCCTCGAAATTGGGATATTTGTGATATTTTTGAAAACTATAGGGGAGTTTGTGCCAAATGTGACTCAATGCCGCTCTCAGGACTTGGCATATGTTGGGTATAAAAAGTCGTAATTTCAAACTGCGAATACGTGCAGAGAACCAGAATTTGGCTCCAAAATATGCCTCAGGCCTCGAAATTGGGATATTTGGGATATTTTAAAAACTGCAGGGAGGTTTGGGACATTTGTGACCAAACGCCGCTTCCAGCACTTGGCATATGTTGGATATAAAAAGTCGTAATTTCAAACTGCGAGTACGTGCAGAGAGCCAGCATTTTGCTCCAAAACATGGCTAAGGCCTCGAAATTGGGATCTGTGGGATATTTTGAAAACTGCAGGGGAGTTTGTGCAAAATGTGACTCACTGCTGCTTTCAGTACTTGGCATATGTTGGGTATAAAAATTCGTAATTTCAAACTGCGAATACATGCAGAGAGCCAGAATTTGGCTCCAAAATATGGCTCAGGCCTCGAAATTGGGATATTTGGGATATTTCGGAAACTGCAGGGGAGTTTGTGCAAAATGTGACTCACTGCCGCTCTCAGGACTTGGCATATGTTGGGTATAAAAAGTCATAATTTCAATCTGCGAATACGTGCATAGAGCCAGAATTTGGCTCCAAAATATGGCTCAGGCCTCGAAATTGGGATGTTTGTATTATTTTGAAAACTGCAGGGAGTTTTCGGATAAATGTCACCAAACGCCTCTTTCAATACTTGGCATATGTTGGGTATAAAAGTCGTAATTTCAAACTGCGAATACGTGCAGAGAGCCAGAATTTGGCTCCAAAATATGGCTCAGGCCTCGAAATTGAGATGTTTGGGATATTTTGAAAACTGCAGGGAGGATTGGGACAGATGTGACCAAACGCCGCTTTTACTACTTGGCATATGTTGGGTATAAAAAGTCGTAATTTCAAACTGCGAATACGTGCAGAGAGCCAGAATTTGGCTACAAAATATGGCTCAGGCCTCGAAATTGGGATTTTTGGGATATTTTGAAAACTGCAGGGGGGATTGAGACAAATGTCACCAAACGTCGCTTTCAGTACTTGGCATATGTTGGGTATAAAAAAGTCGTAATTTCAAACTGCGAATACGTGCAGAGAGCTAGAATTGGCTCGAAAATATGGCTCAGGTCTCCAAATTGGGATGTTTGGGATATTTTGAAAACTGCAGGGGGGTTTGCGACAAATGTCACCAAACGCCACTTTCAGTACTTGGCATATGTTGGGTATAAAAAAGTCGTAATTTCAAACTGTGAATACGTGCAGAGAGCCAGAATTTGGTTCCAAATTATAGCTCAGGCCTCAAAATTGGGATATTTGGGATATTTCGAAAACTACAGGGGAGTTTGTGCAAAATGTGACTCACTGCTGCTTTCAGTACTTGGCATATGTTGGGTATAAAAATTCGTAATTTCAAGTTGTGAATACGTGCAGAGAGCCAGAATTTGGTTCCAAATTATAGCTCAGGCCTCAAAATTGGGATATTTGGGATATTTCGAAAACTACAGGGGAGTTTGTGCAAAATGTGACTCACTGCTGCTTTCAGTACTTGGCATATGTTGGGTATAAAAATTCGTAATTTCAAACTGCGAATACGTGCTGAGAGCCAGAATTTGGCTCCAAAATATGGCTCAGGCCTCGAAATTGGGATATTTGGGATATTTCGGAAACTGCAGGGGAGTTTGTGCAAAATGTGACTCACTGCCGCTCTCAGGACTTGGCATATGTTGGGTATAAAAAGTCATAATTTCAATCTGCGAATACGTGCATAGAGCCAGAATTTTGCTCCAAAATATGGCTCAGGCCTCGAAATTGGGATGTTTGTATTATTTTGAAAACTGCAGGGAGTTTTCGGACAAATGTCACCAAACGCCGCTTTCAATACTTGGCATATGTTGGGTATAAAAAGTCGTAATTTCAAACTGCGAATACGTGCAGAGAGCCAGAATTTGGCTCCAAAATATGGCTCAGGCCTCGAAATTGAGATGTTTGGGATATTTTGAAAACTGCAGGGAGGATTGGGACAGATGTGACCAAACGCCGCTTTTACTACTTGGCATATGTTGGGTATAAAAAGTCGTAATTTCAAACTGCGAATACGTGCAGAGAGCCAGAATTTGGCTACAAAATATGGCTCCGGCCTCGAAATTGGGATTTTGGGATATTTTGAAAACTGCAGGGGGGATTGAGACAAATGTCACCAAACGTCGCTTTCAGTACTTGGCATATGTTGGGTATAAAAAAGTCGTAATTTCAAACTGCGAATACGTGCAGAGAGCTAGAATTTGGCTCGAAAATATGGCTCACGTCTCGAAATTATGATGTTTGGGATATTTTGAAAACTGCAGGGGGGGTTTGCGACAAATGTCACCAACGCCACTTTCGGTACTTGGCATATGTTGGGTATAAAAAAGTCGTAATTTCAAACTGTGAATACGTGCAGAGAGCCAGAATTTGGTTCCAAATTATAGCTCAGGCCTCAAAATTGGGATATTTGGGATATTTCGAAAACTGCAGGGGAGTTTGTGCAAAATGTGACTCACTGCTGCTTTCAGTACTTGGCATATGTTGGGTATAAAAATTCGTAATTTCAAACTGCGAATACGTGCAGAGAGCCAGAATTTGGCTCCAAAATATGGCTCAGGCCTCGAAATTGGGATATTTGGGATATTTCGGAAACTGCAGGGGAGTTTGTGCAAAATGTGACTCACTGCCGCTCTCAGGACTTGGCATATGTTGGGTATAAAAAGTCATAATTTCAATCTGCGAATACGTGCATAGAGCCAGAATTTTGCTCCAAAATATGGGTCAGGCCTCGAAATTGGGATGTTTGTATTATTTTGAAAACTGCAGGGAGTTTTCGGACAAATGTCACCAAACGCCGCTTTCAATACTTGGCATATGTTGGGTATAAAAAGTCGTAATTTCAAACTGCGAAAACGTGCAGAGAGCCAGAATTTGGCTCCAAAATATGGCTCAGGCCTCGAAATTGAGATGTTTGGGATATTTTGAAAACTGCAGGGAGGATTGGGACAGATGTGACCAAACGCCGCTTTACTACTTGGCATATGTTGGGTATAAAAAGTCGTAATTTCAAACTGCGAATACGTGCAGAGAGCCAGAATTTGGCTACAAAATATGGCTCAGGCCTCGAAATTGGGATTTTTGGGATATTTTGAAAACTGCAGGGGGGATTGAGACAAATGTCACCAAACGTCGCTTTCAGTACTTGGCATATGTTGGGTATAAAAAAGTCGTAATTTCAAACTGCGAATACGTGCAGAGAGCTAGAATTTGGCTCGAAAATATGGCTCAGGTCTCCAAATTGGGATGTTTGGGATATTTTGAAAACTGCAGGGGGGTTTGCGACAAATGTCACCAACGCCACTTCAGTACTTGGCATATGTTGGGTATAAAAAAGTCGTAATTTCAAACTGTGAATACGTGCAGAGAGCCAGAATTTGGTTCCAAATTATAGCTCAGGCCTCAAAATTGGGATATTTGGGATATTTCGAAAACTGCAGGGGAGTTTGTGCAAAATGTGACTCACTGCTGCTTTCAGTACTTGGCATATGTTGGGTATAAAAATTCGTAATTTCAAACTGCGAATACGTGCAGAGAGCCAGAATTTGGCTCCAAAATATGGCTCAGGCCTCGAAATTGGGATATTTGGGATATTTCGGAAACTGCAGGGGAGTTTGTGCAAAATGTGACTCACTGCCGCTCTCAGGACTTGGCATATGTTGGGTATAAAAAGTCATAATTTCAATCTGCGAATACGTGCATAGAGCCAGAATTTTGCTCCAAAATATGGCTCAGGCCTCGAAATTGGGATGTTTGTATTATTTTGAAAACTGCAGGGAGTTTTCGGACAAATGTCACCAAACGCCGCTTTCAATACTTGGCATATGTT